>NC_059208.1:66261738-66561738 GCF_020615455.1 Coregonus clupeaformis | reverse complement strand
TGCTCTAGAGGAGATCTGCATGGAGGAATGGGCCAAAATACCAGCAACAGTGTGTGAAAACCTTGTGAAGACTTACAGAAAACGTTTGACCTGTGTCATTGCCAACAAAGGGTATATAACACAACTTTTGTTATTGACCAAATACTTATTTTCCACCATAATTTGCAAATAAATTCATTAAAAATCCTACAATGTGATTTTCTGGATTTTTTTTCCTCATTTTGTCTGTCATAGTTGACGTGTACCTATGATGAAAATTACAGGCCTCTCTCATCTTTTTAAGTGGGAGAACTTGCACAATTGGTGGCTGACTAAATACTTTTTTCCCCCACTGTATATATACAAATATCCTGGGATGGCACAAGGTTGGTATGAAGGTATAACAATCTGGATACCGCCCAAGCCTATCGTGAACTTCAAATAGGCTTCTGGTAACCAGTGATGTAGTGTTAAAAAAAATTGGGGGGTAAACTCTGATTGTCGGTCACGGTGAAAAAGGTTACACTCCCTATACTTTCAATGCATTTTTTTGAAAAGGTGGGTAATCGGCGTCAGAGAGGAAGAGAGAATCCCGAATCGGCAGAAAATCAGTCTCACTCCAGCAGGTGGCGTTTCTTTGTTGTTTCGCCTAACAAGCAATTCGTTTTTGTATGGAGGTCAATGAGAGTCTCGAATTTGGTCAACCAAAAAATGTATGGCTTATTTGCTACGCAAGGTTTATTTGATCGAATAGAAGTTTCGTAATGCTTAAGTTGTTACGAGTGTACTGACATAAGTAGGACACGTGACATCCCGGCAACTTTGAGAAAAAACGCTTTATATAGGAGTTGTCGCGAGATGGCTATCCATATTCATGGTATGAGGCTAGTAGCATAGCATCTCTCTCCATTGAATACAGGCGGTTGACGCCATTGTTAGGGCAGAGAGACATGTATCTTGTCAGTATATCCATAATCTTTGAAAGCGTTTACCCTCCACTAGGCCTACACCACTTGCCGGTAGCCTATCCTGTCAGGCAATCTTAAACACATGAACACACGCAGAATAGGTAGCCTACATTCAATATAATACATGAGTTGAATCAAAACATGTTTTACACCCTAGTTCATGAGTTGTCCTTAATTCATTAGTTAATGCTTGGAGTCTTCACTGTAAGTGTAAGTAACATTTCATTATGTTTTTCAGTGAAAACAAATCGAAAATAATGTAGGCCTATGCCATTGCAAAATCTAATGCTTATAACCGAAAGAGTCAACTATAGACCTGCTGTCATTAATGTATACTTGTTGGCTGGATTGGATGCGCATTGGTGTTTAGGTGTAGGCTGGTTGTCTGGTGATATTGTCGAGCATCATCAGCTGATCCAGGAAAGAATACAAATATTGATAGAAAATAATGAAGCTAAATAAATGGTCTACTACTTCTGGCCACGGATGGCACAGAGAACACCAGTACTGCGCACACCTGAAAAACAAAGCAATGAGCACTCTAAACAGCTGACTGACAACAGACAACAATGCTAAATCAATGGATAAATCTTATGCATTGGAATAAAGGCTATCTTTTATCAAGGGCGCATGGCAAACAAATAGTGAAAATGAGGAAGTACAAAGGAAAATCTATGCGTAAATTCAGCACTACTGGATGGGCAGCGCCGCCACATAGAAATAAATAGTTTAAACCATGACAGAGATGTCGTGGTCGTCTGTAGCTCAGCTGGTAGAGCACGGCGCTTGTAACGCCAAGGTAGTGGGTTCGATCCCCGGGACCACCCATACACAAAAATGTATGCACGCACGACTGTAAGTCGCTTTGGATAAAAGCGTCTGCTAAATGGCATATTATATTATTATATTATTTATTATATTATTATTATATTATTATATTATTATTAGATGTGAGGGTGTTCGTTTCATTTGAAGATTTCATTTTAATATTTACCACTGTAAAACATATTTTCCACAGAATTTTAAACAAATAGGAGAATGGTTAAAATAGCATTATTTAGAGACACGCCCCCCCAAAGTTTGACTTTTGTTGCGTTTAGGGGAGCTAATTTCTCATTCAGGGGAGCTGAACCCCCCTGGCTCCACCGTAATTCGCACCATGAAGGCTCCTGTGAAACGAGGCCCGCACCATGTATTTATGCAATTGTTTCCAAAGCTCAAATTATATCTCAGTCTTTTTTACAGTTCTACTGGATGATGTTAATAAATGTTGTTTATTGTAATTTGAACTATCGTGGGGTCGTGACTCTGTTGTGTGTGATATGCGTGGCTTATTGATAACAACTCTCTTTCCTACTATAGGCAGTTGGCTGCCTAGTGATTGCAGCATTGTAACTCCGATGTGATAGTGGTCCTCTGTAGCTCAATTGGTAGAGCATGGCGCTTGTAACGCCAGGGTAGTGGGTTCGATCCCCGGGACCACCCATACGTAAAGAAAATTTTTTTTGCACATGACTGTAAGTCATGAAAATCACATTGTAGGATACTTATTTTCCACCATAATTTGCAAATACATTCATTAAAAATCCTACAATGTGATTTTCTGGAGAGAAAAAAATCTCATTTTGTCTGTCATAGTTGACGTGTACCTATGATGAAAATTACAGGCCTCCCTCATCTTTTTAAGTGGGAGAACTTGCACAATTGGTGGCAGACTAAATACTTTTTTTCCCCACTGTAGGTTGGAGTCATTAAAACTCGTTTTCAACCACAAATTTCTTGTTAACATACTATAGTTTTGGCAAGTCGGTTAGGACATCTACTTTGTGCATGACACAAGTAATTTATCCAACAATTGTTTACAGACAGATTCTTTCACTTATAATTCACTGTATTACAATTCCAGTGTTTCAGAAGTTTACATACACTAAGTTGACTGTGCCTTTAAACAGCTGAAAATGATGTAATGGCTTTAGAAGCTTCTGATAGGCTAATTGACATCATTTGAGTCAATTGGAGGTGTACCTGTGGATGTATTTCAAGGCCTACCTTCAAACTCAGTGCCTCTTTGCTTGACATCATGGGAAAATCAAAACAAATCAGCCAAGACCTCAGAAAAAAAATTGTAGACCTCCACAAGTCTGGTTCATCCTTGGGAGCAATTTCCAAACGCCTGAAGGTACCACGTTCATCTGTACTAACAATAGTACGCAAGTATAAACACCATGGGACCACGCAGCCGTCATACCGCTCAGGAAGGAGACACGTTCTGTCTCCTAGAGATGAACGTACTTTGGTGCGAAAAGTGCAAATCAATCCCAGAACAGCAGCAAAGCACCTTGTAAAGATGCTGGAGGAAACACGTACAAAAGTATCTACAGTGAGGGAAAAAAGTATTTGATCCCCTGCTGATTTTGTATGTTTGCCCACTGACAAAGAAATTATCAGTCTATAATTTTAATGGTAGGTTTATTTGAACAGTGAGAGACAGAATAACAACAAAAAAGTCCAGAAAAATGCATGTCAAAAATGTTATAAATTGATTTGCATTTTAATGAGGGAAAGAAGTATTTGACCCCTCTGCAAAACATGACTTAGTACTTGGTGGCAAAGCCCTTGTTGGCAATCACAGAGGTCAGACGTTTCTTGTAGTTGGCCACCAGGTTTGCACACATCTCAGGAGGGATTTTGTCCCACTACTCTTTGCAGATCTTCTCCAAGTCATTAAGGTTTCGAGACTGACGTTTGACAACTCAAACCTTCAGCTCCCTCCACACATTTTCTATGGGATTAAGGTCTGGAGACTGGCTAGGCCACTCCAGGACCTTAATGTGCTTCTTCTTGAGCCACTCCTTTGTTGCCTTGGCCATGTGTTTTGGGTCATTGTCATGCTGGAATACCCATCCACGACCCATTTTCAATGCCCTGGCTGAGGGAAGGAGGTTCTCACCCAAGATTTGACGGTACATGGCCCCGTCCATCGTCCCTTTGATGCGGTGAAGTTGTCCTGTCCCCTTAGCAGAAAAACACCCCCAAAGCATAATGTTTCCACCTCCATGTTTGAGGGTGGGGATGGTGTTCTTGTGGTCATAGGCAGCATTCCTCCTCCTCCAAACACGGCGAGTTGAGTTGATGCCAAAGAGCTCGATTTTGGTCTCATTTGACCACAACACTTTCACCAGGTTCAAACTTCAGACAGGCCTGTATATGTGCTTTCTTGAGCAGGGGGACCTTGTGGGTCGCTGCAGGATTTCAGTCCTTCACGGCGTAGTGTGTTACCAATTGTTTTCTTGGTGACTATGGTCCCAGCTGCCTTGAGATCATTGACAAGATCCTCCCGTGTAATTCTGGGCTGATTCCTCACCGTTCTCATGATCATTGCAACTCCACGAAGTGAGATCTTGCATGGAGCCCCAGGCCGAGGGAGATTGACAGTTATTTTGTGTTTCTCCCATTTGCGAATAATCTCACCAACTGTTGTCACCTTCTCACCAAGCTGCTTGGCGATGGTCTTGTAGCCCATTCCAGCCTTGTGTAGGTCTACAATCTTGTCCCTGACATCCTTGGAGAGCTCTTTGGTCTTGGCCATGGTGGAGAGTTTGGAATCTGATTGATTGATTGCTTCAGTGGACAGGTGTCTTTTATACAGGTAACAAACTGAGATTAGGAGCACTCCCTTTAAGAGTGTGCTCCTAATCTCAGCTCGTTACCTGTATAAAAGACACCTGGGAGCCAGAAATCTTTCTGATTGAGAGGGGGTCAAATACTTATTTCCCTCATTAAAATGCAAATACATTTATAACATTTTTGACATGCGTTTTTCTGGATTTTTTGGTTGTTATTCTGTCTCTCACTGTTCAAATAAACCTACCACTAAAATTATAGACTGATCATGTCTTTGTCAGTGGGCAAACGTACAAAAAATGCAGGGGATCAAATACTTTTTTCCTCACTGTATATCCACAGTAAAACGAGTCCTATGTCGACATAACCTGAAAGGCCGCTCAGCAAGGAAGAAGCCACTGCTCCAAAACCGCCATAAAAAAACCAGACAACGGTTTGCAACTGCACATGGGGACAAAGATCGTACTTTTTGGAGAAATGTCCTCTGGTCTGATGAAACAAAAATATAACTATTTGGCCATAATGACCATCGTTATGTTTGGAGGAAAAAGGGGGTTGCTTGCAAGCCGAAGAACACCATCCCAACCGTGAAGCACGGGGGTGGCAGCATCATGCTGTGGGGGTACTTTGCTGCAGGAGGGACTTGTGCACTTCACAAAATAGATGGCATCATGAGGATGGAAAATTATGTGGATATATTGAAACAACATCTCAAGACATCAGTCAGGAAGTTAAAGCTTGGTCGCAAATGGGGGTCTTCCAAATGGACAATGACCCCAAGCATACTTCCAAAGTTGTGATGAAATGGCTTAAGGACAACAAAGTCAAGGTATTGGAGTGGCCATCACAAAGCCCTGACCTCAATCCTATAGAACATTTGTGGGCAGAACTGAAAAAGTGTGCGCGAGCAAGGAGGCCTACAAACCTGACTCAGTTACATCAGCTCTGTCAGGAGGAAAGGGCCAACATTCACCCAACTTATTGTGGGAAGATTGTGGAAGGCTACCCAAAACATTTTACCCAAGTTAAACAATTTTAAAGGCAATGCTACCAAATACTAATTGAGTGTATGTAAACTTCTAACCCACTGAGAATGTGATGAAAGAAATAAAAGCTGAAATAAATCATTCTCTCTACTATTATTCTGACATTTCACATTCTTAAAATAAAGTGGTGATCCTAACTGACCTAAGAAAGGGAATTTTTACTAGGATTAAATGTCAGGAATTGTGAAAAACTGAGTTTAAATGTATTTGGCTAAGATGTATGTAGACTTCAACTGTATATATTTAATTTTTTTCTCTTGGCGGTAGATCAGCTTTAATATTGCAGATAGATTGTAACTTCTATCAGTGTAATTGTCTGCATCACTTCCAATCCCCCCGTCCAGCAGAATGTAGCTATGTATCCAAAAAAGCTAAACAAATTGCTTGGAAAACGTACTTTCTCTCTCCTGTATTGATGTTTCTGTCTCGTCTACAACACTGTTTCTTTCGCGGCAATCTCTCATGTCTAGATTTTGCACTAACCTTCTTCTCTACCCTGTTCTTTGTGGAGTGTCACATGATGTCAGTGTCAACACGTGGGCACGTTCAAGGTCGTCGTTATTTTGAGCGTGTTGCGCAGATTCTTCTTCTTCAATGAGGTTTAATGGCGGTTGGCATCCAATATATGTTGCATTACCACCACCAACTAGACTGGAGAATAAATCCATTATATTTTGTAACCTTACACTCATTAAAACCCACCACCCTATTCCACTATTTAACCCTATCTGGTCCTACACGGCCTGGGAGGGCGGAACACCACCACTCAACGCCACCTGTAACTCTTCTGCAGTAAAATCTCATAAACCCAAGTACTTCTCTGCAGCTGCCACCACAACACTTATTTTCTGTGACTTACGTTCCATACCTGCAGTACAGATAACCGTAGCAATGAACGCTAAAAAGCCAACCTTACTGAAGCACATTTCATAAGCCAATCACTTTGTATTGGCACAATTCTACTATTCACCAGGTGCCTCTTAGGATCACTCCCCCTTATCCCATCTTACTCTACTTTTTTCACTGCCTCAGCATATGACACCTTCTGTACAACTCTAACCCTGGAATCCTCAATCTGCCTCTCTTGCACCGGACACCTCTGATCCCCAGCAACATGGACACCCCTACAATTAACACATACTGCTTCTTTCACCAATACTACACATTCCTTTGTCTCATACACTCATGTACACTTCTCACATCTAGGAAGCTCCCTCCTACAGAAGCTGCCTCATGCCCATAAGCTTGGCATCTGAAACACTGTAAGGGATAACTGATATATCCCAACATTACCTTTTCGGGTAAAGATTCAACATCAAAACTCAATAGAACAAACAGTGACTCCTCAGTTTCACCACGCTCGCCATCTTGTCTGCATCGCAAATGATCACAAGTCCACTTCGGGTTACCTTCAACGATTCAACAGCACTCAACTCCGTTTTCCCCGACTCTGAAACCACATATGGATCAGTCAAAAAGAAGGGGTCCAACTTCTTCCAAAATGTCACTCCCACTGGTCTAGAACCATCCGCCTCATGACTACCATTATGAGGCTCGGGCTCAGAAGCCCTCGCCACACCTTCCTTCCCAAGTAATTGGTCCCCACTATCAACCAATTCACCTCCAGAGCTACTGGAGTACTGCTCACTCCGTTTGCAATTGACGCCCCTCACCCACCCACCTCCCTCGGAACTCAACATTCTATCTTTCTCTTCCTCACTATCCATCTTCGCACTATAAAACTCTATTTTTCTCTCAACCGTTGCGGCCAGCCGGCCTTTAACCTCAAGCATATCGTCTGAGCCTTCCACCTTCTTTATCTTCTTTCGCCCCATCTTTCAGATAGTACTTGGAAAGCTAACATATAATAGCAAACACTGAATTTCATTCTTATTATCTGATAAACGTTAGCAACCCTCCTTGAGCTGGCTTGTTTCTCCTGCTTCCCCTTGAAATCCCAACCCACCTGACCAAGGCATTTTGCTCAGATGGGCAGGGGCCTCATTTATAAACCATGTACATAATATACTTCAAAATGTGCTTGCACTAGTTTTCACACAAAAGTTAGCATTTATAATAAATTATCTTGATGTGAGAATGTGCTCACCTCCTCGCAAACTTTAGACCATGGCTACGCACATCTGTTAGCAGTTGAAATATTGTATTGCATGCTGGCAAGTAAGTATTTTGTGCAACTGGGGGATATGATGAAAAGCTTATTCATAAAAAAACTAAAAACAGGAAAGCATATTAATAATAATAATAATAATAATAATAATATGCCATTTAGCAGACACTTTTATCCAAAGCGACTTACAGTCATGTGCGCATACATTTTAACGTATGAGTGGTCCCGGGGATCGAACCCACTACCCTGGCGTTACAAGCGCCATGCTCTACCAATTGAGCTACAGAGGACCATATTAACAAGAATGCAGCTATTTGCAGTTAGTGAGAAGAGCGAAAAATCTGTTTTATTTTTAGAATCTAAAATAATTAGACATAGGAATCTTTTTCCTATTTATTTTATTTTCATAACCATTGCAGAATATATTAATCTCCTTTTCTGGCCATGATGGGTTCACATTCCCGAAGGAGCCATAGCCTACAACAAAAGGCCATGCATATCTCTCATTTAATTGGACCTAGTAGCCTAGTAAATAGATAGGCAAGGCCTATATGCATTTCAAGTTTTGAAATATAGGCAGTGCGGATTATAACACCGGTATACAGTCGAATTTAACAGCTGATCTTTTACATTTACATTTTAGTCATTTAGCAGACGCTCTTATCCAGAGCGACTTACAGTTAGTGAATACATATTTTTTTATACTGGCCCCCCGTGGGAATCGAACCCACAACCCTGGCGTTGCAAACACCATGCTCTATCAACTGAGCTACATCCCTGCCGGCCATTCCCTCCCCTACCCTGGACGACGCTGGGCCAATTGTGCGCCGCCCATGAGTCTCCCGGTCGCGGCCGGCTGCGACAGAGCCTGGATTCGAACCAGGATCTCTAGTGGCACAGTTAGCACTGCGATGCAGTGCCTTAGACCACTGCGCCACTCAGGAGACATTGAAGTAGGCCTATGTATGCTACTGTAAGTACTGTAATTGCATTTTTTTTTGTAGCCTGCCCTACAATGTTTCAGAATTCATGGGCAGTCCATCATATTTAGGTTGGGGGAAAAGTCAAGGTGAATTTCTATTTATTTAAACTTCTGCTGACAGGTCCATGACAATTTGCCATTGTTTTCTCTTTCAGAAACTGAAACAGTCCTTTTCGATATACAGCATAAATTACTGCTAAAGATTCAAACATTCTGCCAACACAGTAAATAGACCGGTAGCTTATGTAAAATATTTTACAGCATGGGTAGGCTATAGTATTGCTGTGAGATAGGACTGTGACAATTTAATCTCAGAGCCTATAGCAAGGCTGGACATACACTACCGGTCAAAAGTTTTAGAACACCTACTCATTCAAAGGTTTTTCTTTATTTTTACTATTTTCTACATTGTAGAATGATAGTGAAGACATCAAAACTATGAAATAACACATATGGAATCATGTAGTAACCAAAAACGTGTTAAACAAATCAAAATATATTTTATATTTGTGATTCTTCAAAGTAGCCACCCTTTGCCTTGATGACAGCTTTGCACACTCTTGGCATTCTCTCAACCAGCTTCATGAGCTTCACCTGGAATGCATTTCAATTAACAGTTGTGCCTCCTTAAAAGTTAATTTGTGGGATTTATTTCCTTCTTAATGTGTTTGAGCCAATCAGTTGTGTTGTGACAAGGTACGGGGGGGTATACAAAAGATAGCCCTATTTGGTAAAAGACCAAGTCCATATTATGGCAAGAACAGCTTAAATAAGTAAAGAGAAACGACAGTCCATCATTACTTTAAGAAAATAAGGTCAGTCAATACGGAACTTTTCAAGAACATTGAAAGTTTCTTCAAGTGCAGTCGCAAAAACCATCAAGCGCTATGATGAAACTGGCTCTCATGAGGACCGCCACAGGAATGGAAGACCCAGAGTTACCTCTGCTGCAGAGGATAAGTTCATTAGAGTTACCAGCCTCAGAAATTGCAGCCCAAATAAATGCTTCACAGAGTTCAAGTAACAGACACATCTCAACATCAACTGTTCAAGGGAGACTGTGTGAATCAGGCCTTCATGGTAGAATTGCTGCAAAGAAACCACTACTATAGGACACCAATAAGAAGAAGAGACTTGTTTGGGCCAAGAAACACGAGCAATAGACATTAGAACGATGGAAATCTGTCCTTTGGTCTGGAGTCCAAATTTGAGATTTTTGGTTCCAACTGTCTTGTCTTTGTGAGACGCAGAGTAGGTGAACGGATGATCTCTGCATGTGTGGTTCCCACCGTGAAGCATGGAGGAGGTGTGATGGTGCTTTGCTGGTGACACTGTCTGAGATTTATGTCGAATTCAAGGCACACTTAACCAGCATGGCTACCACAGCATTCTGCAGCGATACGCCAGCCCATCTGGTTTGTGCTTAGTGGGACTATAATTTGTTTTTCAACAGGTCAATGACCCAAAACACACCTCCAGGCTGTGTAAGGGCTATTTGACCAAGAAGGAGCGTGATGGAGTGCTGCATCAGATGACCTGGCCTCCACAATCCCCCGACCTCAACCCAATTGAGATGGTTTGGGATGAGTTGGACCGCAGAGTGAAGGAAATGCAGCCAGCAAGTGCTCAGCATATGTGGGACCTCCTTCAAGACTGTTGGAAAAGCATTCCAGGTGAAGCTGGTTGAGAGAATGCCAAGAGTGTCCACAGCTGTCATCAAGGCAAAGGGTGGCTACTTTGAAGAATCTAAAATATTCAAAATATTTTTATTTGTTTTTAAAACTTTTTTGGGTTACTACATGATTCCATATGTGTTATTTCATAGTTTTGATGTCTTCACTATTATTATACAATGTAGAAAATAGTAAAAATTAAGATAAACCCTTGAATGAGTAGGTGTGTCCAAACTTTTGACTGGTACTGTATGTGTGTTAAATACACTTATTTGTGAAAAGTCAAGGACGGAGGGGGGCATGACTTTAAACATGTTAGAGATATTTTAAATTTAAATTCATATTGAGTCAAAAAGACAAGTACAGTGGGGAAAAAAAGTATTTAGTCAGCCACCAATTGTGCAAGTTCTCCCACTTAAAAAGATGAGAGAGGCTTGTAATTTTCATCATAGGTACACGTCAACTATGACAGACAAAATGAGGAAAAAAAATCCAGAAAATCACATTGTAGGATTTGTTATGAATTTATTTGCAAATTATGGTGGAAAATAAGTATTTGGTCAATAACAAAAGTTTCTCAATACTTTGTTATTTACCCTTTGTTGGCAATGACACAGGTCAAACGTTTTCTGTAAGTCTTCACAAGGTTTTCACACACTGTTGCTGGTATTTTGGCCCATTCCTCCATGCAGATCTCCTCTAGAGTAGTGATGTTTTGGGGCTGTCGCTGGGCAACACGGACTTTCAACTCCCTCCAAAGATTTTCTATGGGGTTGAGATCTGGAGACTGGCTAGGCCACTCCAGGACCTTGAAATGCTTCTTACGAAGCCACACCTTCGTTGCCCGGGCGGTGTGTTTGGGATCATTGTCATGCTGAAAGACCCAGCCACGTTTCATCTTCAATGCCCTTGCTGATGGAAGGAGGTTTTCCCTCAAAATCTCACAATACATGGCCCCATTCATTCTTTCCTTTACACGGATCAGTCGTCCTGGTCCCTTTGCAGAAAAACAGCCCCAAAGCATGATGTTTCCACCCCCATGCTTCACAGTAGGTATGGTGTTCTTTGGATGCAACTCAGCATTCTTTGTCCTCCAAACACAACGAGTTGAGTTTTTACCAAAAAGTTCTATTTTGGTTTCATCTGACCATATGACATTCTCCCAATCCTCTTCTGGATCATCCAAATGCACTCTAGCAAACTTCAGACGGGCCTGGACATGTACTGGCAGGGGGACACGTCTGGCACTGCAGGATTTGAGTCCCTGGCGGCGTAGTGTGTTACTGATGGTAGGCTTTGTTACTTTGGTCCCAGCTCTCTGCAGGTCATTCACTAGGTCCCCCCGTGTGGTTCTGGGATTTTTGCTCACCGTTCTTGTGATCATTTTGACCCCACGGGGTGAGATCTTGCGTGGAGCCCCAGATCGAGGGAGATTATCAGTGGTCTTGTATGTCTTCCATTTCCTAATAATTGCTCCCACAGTTGATTTCTTCAAACCAAGCTGCTTACCTATTGCAGATTCAGTCTTCCCAGCCTGGTGCAGGTCTACAATTTTGTTTCTGGTTTCGTTTGACAGCTCTTTGGTCTTGGCCATTGTGGAGTTTGGAGTGTGACTGTTTGAGGTTGTGGACAGGTGTCTTTTATACTGATAACAAGTTCAAACAGGTGCCATTAATACAGGTAACGAGTGGAGGACAGAGGAGCCTCTTAAAGAAGAAGTTACAGGTCTGTGATAGCCAGAAATCTTGCTTGTTTGTAGGTGACCAAATACTTATTTTCCACCATAATTTGCAAATAAATTCATTAAAAATCCTACAATGTGATTTTCTGGATTTTTTTTTCTCAATTTGTCTGTCATAGTTGACGTGTACCTATGATGAAAATTACAGGCCTCTCTCCTGTTTTTAAGTGGGAGAACATGCACAATTGGTGGCTGACTAAATACTTTTTTCCCCCACTGTACACTGAATTTAGACACAAAACGCCAAACACCTATTTAGTTAGATCTCTTCAAAGTAAGTTACTACATAATAGTCCAGTTTGTAACATTCTCTATGAAATGGGCTTTTAAATTATGTATGTCCATTTAAAAGTGGTTAGAATTCATGATATGTTGATGTCGATAGTATGATAAACTAACTAAAATAAAAATGTTCATCAACTTTTTGAAATGTGTATTTTAATTTTTAGAAATTACTAATTAACAGACCAAAATTGATAAATACATGAAAAAATGTAATTTTTGCCTGTTGTGCCCTGGCTTTCAGAGAAATCACATGCAGCCTTGTTTACAAGTTTGAACACTGGAATGTGGAACACCTCAATTAGGCTGATAGAAATCTTTATTATTTTGTAATTTAACCGTCATTATTTCAATATAGCCTACACTTTCTTGTTCTGAACTATTAACAGAGTGGGACGGGTGTGGCTTCGTGACAATGATCAAGAGCAGCTGCTCACCGATTTGATAGCTCAAACACAGTTACACCTTCGACACCCCCAAAACATCAACTAGGCGGGTGTCGACTATCGCCAGTTAACACTTGATCTGATTGAATCTTGGCAATAATTCATGCGCGCAAATTACGAATGCAATTGTTCATTGTTTTTTTTTCTCTTAAAAGTAGGTGAAAAAATATTCAATTTTGAAGTAGTCCATTTTCTTCTTTACGATTGGTTGATCCCTCCTGATGACCCCGTTCAACATGACTCCAAGGGTCACCAGGAGGGATCAGCCAATGAAGTCGGAAGTCCCACCCAGTTGACTACATTAAAATGGTGGAAGCCCTCAATGGCAATGCCCTTGCGAATACGGCCTTTTGGCCACTAGAGCGCACTATCATTCTCTTCCCCAGATTGCAGGGTGATGTCGCAGAGTCACATGGAGCACAACGGTATGGATCCTATGTACGGCAGCCTATAGACCAGCAGCACTGGGAATTGTAGTCGTCGGCATGGGTAGGCTCAGAGATCTGTATGTTATGATGAGATAGATGCTCATGACTCCACCCTAACATTGGGAGTCGTTGTCCCAAAGGCGTGAAGGCAGGCGACAAGCATAGGTACAAAATAAGCCTATAGAAACGCATTGGGCCTCTTCCTCTCTGGAAGGCTATATCGCGGATAATAGGCCTACAGTAGGCAATGCATGCCGACGTTTTGTATAATTAATGCAATTATGCCAAGGCCTATGCATAACAATTTACAGAGAAAGTATAGGGCTAATGCCACGGTAAAGCACAAAGCAAAACATAAACAAAGCCACAGTGATGTAGTCTTCTGTATGTAAGTAAAGGATTATTCCCCAGGGGGTGCTATAGGCCTGTGTAATTTCAATAATTTATGCCAGGCCATCAAAGTGATACAATTGGGTGTGTTTTCTTGTTAGTTTTTCTGAATATAACTTGTTTGCCTATAATTTGCCTGTAGACAGATTATGTATCTATCATAGGGTTTCCTATGCATACTTGAGAGGCCAACATTACTTCTTATACAGGTAACTGCCAAAATAAAGAAAATGCTTGAGTAAATGAGGGATACAAAGTATGTTGAAAGCCGGTGCTTCCTGAGTTAATTATGCAATTAACATCCCTTCATGCTTAGTAGGTGATGGGCCATCGCAAGCTATCTGCTTTATTTTTAATTTTTAAATAATCGATCTCTGTCGATGGAGCAGCTGGTTTTTACATATTGTGTATATTTATTTATTATGAACACATTTCCGTTTGTTGGCAATGTCAATTGCAAGGCTTACCTTACCGTGACGTTTCGATAACCATGTTATTCTCTCTCGGACAAGGTGAGTTTTATCAATATATTTGCCTCATTTTACTCAAAAAAATTCTAAACGCTAATTAGCAACAGAGAAGTCCTCAGTAAGACTACAAATTCCAGCAGGACGCTCCTGCACGTCATCTCTAGCCGACACTGTCAACTACGTTTCACCTGCGCGATCAGAGACCTGTGCCCAATCCATGATTAATCCATGTGCTGTATTGAAATTAATTGAATAGCGTTGAACTTATTCGGTCCCCTTTCTGTTTTAGCTAGCCACAGACTACACTTTAGCTAGCTAATTAGCAGAGCTGTAGATGAAAAAATAGTCTAGATAATTGTTTGTACAGTATGTCGACTTTGGTGCCTATTTCAGACCTTATGGCATTTTTCAAGGATGAGCATAAGCACATTAAAAGGGGAGAAGACTACTAGAAGTCTGGTCATGCAGCTATAGTGAGGGGCAATTTACTGGCTTGGTCAGGGCCAGCATGAGGGATACAGTTTATCCTGTGTCTGTGATTGTAGCTATTAAGTTAAGTTTGAGCATCTTAGCAATACAATGTGTTCTATACCGCTGTCAACATTCTACAAGGAAAGAGCCACTTAATCAATTATATAATCATTTACCAGATTACCACAGATACCAGATTTAGATGAGTGATAACTCAGTTCTAGAATGTTGTCCTTGTATGAGAATCTATTGACATTCAAAATTGACTTTTTTTAGACATCCATCCTGTACTGTAGTTGCATGACCAGAGACAAATCTTCAAAGGCACAGTATTTATTTATTCAGAGTGGTACATGCATTCACACAGTCTTGATTTATAGG
This sequence comes from Coregonus clupeaformis, assembly GCF_020615455.1. Lineage (NCBI taxonomy): Eukaryota > Metazoa > Chordata > Actinopteri > Salmoniformes > Salmonidae > Coregonus > Coregonus clupeaformis. The sequence continues at coordinate 66,546,729 of NC_059208.1, read as the reverse complement.
ATCCTTCCCACTATATGATTGATATGTCATGTGATGAAATCCCAAATTATCAATTTAAAAGTTTTTATGGAAAAACTGCACTTTGTCCTTGTGAAAATTACAGTTGATTAAATATTATACAAATGTAATGTCATCAATCAAATCAAATTTTATAAAGCACATTTCTTACAATAAATGCATTTCAAGGAGTTCAAAGTCATGCATTGAAAGGCATGTGGCACTTAACATCCTTCCTCTTGGCAGGTCTCTATAGGTGACAAGGGGATTCTCTCTACCACATGCAAATGCCTCCATGGAGCTCATAACTGTAGCCATGCAGCCTACTTTCGCGGTTCACAATATCGGCCATATGGATATGGGTTGCGAGTGGAGAAAACCAGCCGTGCCCAACCAGGTGCAGTCAGTGGAGGACCTGTACCCGGCCGAAGACTACAATCCGCAGTCCTGAGAGCCCACAGAGGAGGATCTTCAGTGGCTAAGGAACCATCTACGGGGCAGGTTCAGTGGAATGGCATGTCTCCTTGAAATTGAGCCAGAACAACCGCTACCATCCCTGACTTTACCGGACGTTGATAAAAGACAAGGGCACCTGGGGCATGCAGGCATCCTGGCTGGCATGGCGCTGTCGGTGGAGCAGCAGGAGGCTATACGGCAGGCAACAGTTGGACAGCGCACATAGGGAGGTTGACGGCCAGTAATTATGGAGCAGTGGTTAGGGCCAAGTGCGTTACTCCATCGCTGCCAAAAAGGATCCTCAGATCAGTCGTTGGATGGGGTGTTGTCAGTAAAGTGGGGCACAGATAACGAAGAGGAGGGCATCAAGGCATTCAAAATGGCTACAGGCATGGAACTGCAGGAGTCAGGGCTTTGGGTCACGGGGTCTGGGATCCTGGGTGCCTCACCGGATGGTCTGGTGGCACCATAGCAGTGGTGGAGGTCAAGTGTCCCTATGGTGCAAGGGACCTTACCATTTGAATAGGCAGTGAAATCTCCAGAGGAGATCCAAATCAAATTTTATTGGCCACATGCGCCGAATATAACAGGTGCAGACATTACAGTGAAATGCTTACTTACAGCCCTTAATCAACAGTGCATTTATTTTTAATAAAAAAGTAGAATAAAACAAAAAAAGTGTTGAGAAAAAAAGAGCAGAAGTAAAATAAAATAACAGTAGGGAGGCTATATATACAGGGGGGTACCGGTGCAGAGTCAATGTGCGGGGGCACCGGCTAGTTGAGGTAGTTGAAGTAATATGTACATGTGGGTAGAGTTAAAGTGACTATGCATAAATAATTAACAGAGTAGCAGCAGCGTAAAAAGATGGGGTGGGGGCAGTGCAAATAGTCCGGGTGGCTGCTGTTTTACGACCCTCTAACCAATTGTGCTATTATGTGTGTTTTTTCGCGTTATTTGTAATTTATTATGTACATAATGTTTCTGCCACCATCTCTTATGACCAAAAAGAGCTTCTGGATATCAGGACAGCGATTACTCACCTCGTATTGGACGAAGATTTTTTCTTCAACGAGTCGGATGCAAAGGATATTCTACAGACACCCGACAAGGCCCAAATCCCTGTCATTCGCATGAGAAAGTGACGGAGATATCGTGGACGTAGGTCGGGGTGCCTTGTAAGGATCCGACAGCGAGCGAGTAATCTGCCTCTTCCATCAATCCTATTAGCCAACGTATAATCATTTGAAAACAAAATGGACGACCTAAATCAAGGATATCCTACCAACGGGACATTAAGAACTGTAATATCTTATGTTTCACCGAGTCGTGGCTGAACGACGACATGGATAACATACAGCTGGCGGGATATATGTTACATCGGCAGGATAGAATGGCTGACTCCGGTAAGACAAGGGGTGGCGTTCTGTGTGTATTTGTAAACAACAGCTGGTGCATAAAATCTAATACTAAGGATGTACACCACACTATAGCTGTAGACCACACTATTTACCAAGAGAGTTTTCTTTTATATTTTTCATAGCTGTCTATTTACCACCACAAACCGATGCTGGCACTAAGATTGCACTCAATGAGCTGTATAAGGCCATAAGCAAATGAAAACGCTCATCCAGAGGCAGCGCTCCTAGTGGCCGGGAACATTAATGCAGGGAAACTTAAATCCGTTCTACCTCATTTCTACCAGCATGTTAAATGTGCAACCAGAGGAAAAAAAAACTCTAGACCATAATTCTATCCTTCTGATTCCTGCTTATAAGCAAAAACTAAAGCAGGAAGCACCAGTGACTCGGTTAATAAGGAAGTGGTCAGATGAAGCAGATGCTAAGCTACATGACTGTTTTGCTAGCACAGACTGGAATATGTTCCGGGATTCTTCCGATGGCATAGAGGAGTACACCACATCAGTCACTGGCTTCATCAATAAGTGCATCGATGATGTCGTCCCCACAGTGACCGTACGTACCCCAACCAGAAGCCATGGATTACAGCCACATCGGCACTGAGCTAAAGGGTAGAGCTGCCGCTTTCAAGGAGCAGGACTCTAACCCGGACGCTTATAAGAAATCCCGCTCTGCCCTCCGACGAACCATCAAACAGGCAAAGAGTCAATACAGAGTCAATGGACCAAAGGATTGACAGCCGTCCCATATAGATTGAAAAATAGTTGGGAAAAGATTTTTGACGAACCGATCCCATGGCATAGTGTTTATGAACTGATACGCAAAACGACACCGGATTCAAAACGTAGAATCTTTCAATTTAAATTATTATATTAAATTCTTGCTACCAATAGAATGTTATTTATATGGGGGATACAATCTTCCCAGCTCTGCAGATTTTGCTGCGAAGAGACAGAATCATTAGATCATTTGTTTTGGTACTGTCCATTTGTAGCTTGTTTTTGGACACAGGTCCAGGAATGGCTAAAGGATTGCAATATTTACCTGGAGCTAACCTTGCAGATAGCATTACTGGGTGATCTTAAAAGTCATAGTCAATCGATCAATAATATAATAATACTTTTAGCAAAAATGTTTATTTTCAATTTACAATCTGTAGAAACAATGAGAATAGAAAGGTTCAGAATTTTTGTAAAACACCACAGTACAGTTGAAAAATATATGGCAAATAGAAATCCTATATGGATGGTGTTAAGAGATAGATGGGTGGTGTTGAATGGAGTTGAAGGATGGGACTAATAACAACTAACAACAACTAATAACAAGATAACTAATAATGCAAGCATACTGTGTCCATAATAAGTATATAGGTTGTAGGTTGGGAGCTTTTGTGAAAGAGCACAGTTAGAAAGCTATGGCATATAGAAGCAAACCGGATGGACATCATGAAAATGATCGGAGAGGGTGAGAGTAGAAGAAGTTCAGGAGAAAAAACAAACAAAATATAATTATTGTAAAATTGACTGTGTCCATAAAATGTATATAGTAAGTATAAGCTGGAAGTAGAGGCCTAAGCATTGTTGTTCACTAGTTTACTCCAATTAGGGAAAGGGTGGTGGGGTTGGAAAGTAATAAAGGGGAATATATATTTTTTAAAGGGTATGTATGTGTATGTATGTATATGTAGGTAGGTGAATGTGTGTGTGTGTGTGTGTGTGTGTGTGTATGTATATATATATATATATAAATAAAAAACATGGGGGATTGGAAGTGATGCAGACAATTACATTGATGGAATTTACAATCTATCTGCAATATTAAGCTGATCTACCCCCTAAAGAAAGAAGGGGAAAAAAGAGTCAATACAGGACTAAGATTGAATCGTACTACACCGGCTCCGACGCTCGTTGGATGTGGCAGGGCTTGCAAACTATTACAGACTACAAAGGGAAGCACAGCCGCGAGCTGCCCAGTGACACAAGCCTACCAGACGAGCTAAATCACTTCTATGCTTGCTTCGAGGCAAGCAACACTGAAGCATGCATGAGAGCATCAACTGTCCCGGATGACTATGTGATCACGCTCTCCGTAGCCAATGTGAGTTAGACTTTTAAGCAGGTCAACATTCACAAGGCCGCAGGGCCAGACGGATTACCAGGACGTGTACTCTGAGCATGCGCTGACCAACTGGCAAGTGTCTTCACTGACATTTTCAACATGTCCCTGACTGAGTCTGTAATACCAACATGTTTCAAGCAGACCACAATAGAACACTAAGATAACCTGCCTAAATGACTACCGACCCGATGCAATCACGTCTGTAGCCATGAAGTGCTTTGAAAGGCTGGTCATGGCTCACATCAACACCATTATCCCAGAAACCCTAGACCCACTTCAATTTGCATACCGCCCCAACAGATCCACAGATGATGCAATCTCTATTGCGCTCCACACTGCCCTTTCCCACCTGGACAAGAGGAACACCTACGTGATAATTCTATTCATGAACTACAGCTCAGCGTTCAACACCATAGTGCCCTCAAAGCTCATCACTAAGCTAAGGATCCTGGGACTAAACACCTCCCTCCATATAGTTATGCACGTTCAAGTTTTCTGTTTTTTTGTCTTATTTCTTGTTTGTTTCACAAGAAAAAATATTTTGCATCTTCAAAGTGGTAGGCATGTTGTGTAAATCAAATTATACAAACCCCCCTAAAATAAATTTTAATTCCAGGTTGTAAGGCAACAAAATGGTAAAAATGTCAAGGGGGGTGAATCCTTTCGCAAGCCACTGTACATATTGAACTTCCATCCTCTCAGGCAAGGGGCACAACAATATATTAATTAATGGTTGGATCAGAATCACCGTTATAATCATTGGCTAGTACGGAGAATTAAGAAAAACCACAAGTCCAAATCGCTATCTCCATCCATGGCAAATTTAGGAAAGGGCCAATTTCAGCTAGTTGGCTAGCTAGCCACCGGAAGACAACAACACAGTGAGATTCAACAATTCAAGTTTTTCTGTCAATGACGTATGCTTTCAATGGGATTTGAAAGGAGTGACGCCAAATCCATGCTGGCTTCCCTTGACACTTTTTTTTGGTGCGCCAGGACCATTCACAGTTGATCTCACTTAGATTAGCCAACGCTGATTGGCAAATTTTGTATACTTTTTTTGTCACGGGAGACCAGATGCTCGCTGGCTTCCCTTGCCTTCAATGCTACGGGCGGCAACAATGTCATACTCATTTGGCCCAGACAGCATCATATAGATGGCCTACACATAGAGAGACAGAGGGGCGCCGTTTCGCTCGCTCGGATGCTTTCTCCTGTGAGATACATTCAGCTTCTTGCGAATTGAATGAAAATTATGAAACACAGAGAGATGAAAGATAAATAGTTTTTTTTATGTCCATTTTTTTTTATATGCGCCACTGATAAAACATTTTTAAAAACTTTTAACAAGGCACAACTGTTAATTGAAATGCATTCCAGGTAAGTACCTCATGAAGCTGGTTGAGAGAATGCCAAGAGTGTGCAAAGCTGTCATCAAAGCAAAGGATGGCTACTTTGAAGAATCTCAATTTGTTTGAAGAATCTCAATTTGTTTAACACTTTTTTGGTTACTACATGATTCCAAATGTGTTATTTCATAGTTTTGATGTCTTCACTATTATTCTACAATGTAGAAAACAGTATAAAAATAAAGAAAAACACTGGTATGAGTAGGTGTGTCCAAACTTTTGACTGGTACTGTATATGATTGAATGTTTCTTTAAGCCTGCAGCTAGTTACTTTAAATGAGACATATAATCATGCCAAAACAAGATTCAACAATTGAATTCACTGACAGAGATGGCTAATGAAACACAAACATTGGCTAACTTTCAATAAATTGGGTAAATGGTCAATGGAGTTACCTCTTCATATGATCAAGACAATTCGTATTGCATGATGCATATTTAAAGTGAACTCGAAAACAGATATTTATCTTATTTCAGTCTGGGAGCTAGCTAGCTGTATCTGTTCCCTTCAATCAGACAGCGGCTCGCGTTTTTATGAGGCTGTGTTTATGTCGAAGATAGAAGCAGGCCATTGGCTGCCTTCATCACGAGGGGTATGTACGGGAGTTCTGATTGGTTTCAAATGTAGTAGTTTGGCAAGTTTGCCTGAACGGTTTTGAAATATACTTTTTATGAGAAAATTTGCAAAAACTGAAGGGGCCAACACATTTTATAGTCATCATAAGAATGTTTTACTGTTATATACAGAAAATCAGCTACTCCCTCGATGGGGTTCGATTTTAAGGCTTCGGCCCACCATCTATAGGTTAATGTATAAAAAGTTTCACATTTTTTGGGGCCACCAAAAGTGACTTTGAAAGAGGGGTCTCAAAGGGGCATAGAGGGTTTAAAGTGTGTGTGTGTGTGTCTCTCAGTTACCAGATCTCAACCCAATTGAACACTTTCAATTCTAAAGCAGCGTTTTCCACGACCATCAACAAAACACCAATTTATGGAATTTCTCATGGAAGAAAGGTGTCGCATCCCTCCAATAGAGTTCCAGACACTTGTAGATTCTATGCCAAGGCGCATTGAAGCTGTTCTGGCAGCTCATGGTGGCCCAACGCCCCATTAAGACACTTTATGTTGGTGTTTCCTTTATTTTGGCAGTTACCTGTAGTATTGTCTACTGTATCAATATTGATGCAATATTGGTTTACCCCAAAGGGGGGCAGTACAGTACATAAAGCAATGAGGATGTATTCAAGACTTTGGGGTTTTCAGTCTTTATCCCTTAGGATAAGTGACTCATCAAGGATACAGTCCAACTGGCCTTGTAGTCTCAATTGTAATTGACATTAGATACATATGTGTACGATGTAATGTTGTCAGTCAGTTTCTTCAATCAAAGAGACTACTCGCTGTGAGTAGGGCTTTGGCATTGATGTCCTTTAATGATCATATAATAATATTAATAATATGCCATTTAGCAGACGCTTTTATCCAAAGCGACTTACAGTCGTGCGTGCATACATTTTTGTGTATGGGTGGTCCCGGGGATCGAACCCACTACCTTGGCGTTACAAGCGCCGTGCTCTACCAGCTGAGCTACAGAGGACCACCCATCATAGACATTATGTTCTCTATGTGATACTGTTCCTCAGCTCCAATGGCATGGATTCCCTATCGATGGATGGCTATCTCAAAATCAAAAGTGTGGCCTGTCAGTCTCTTTCTGGCTTGACACATTTCCCACTATATCTCTTGGAGTAATCGAGGCCTCCCTTTCAACGTTCCCTCTGGCCCCTACTGGTCTACCTCTCAGATCTGTAGCCATGAGAGAGAGAGACTGCTGTGCTCCAGAGATGGAAACCATGGATCAGTGTAGTCTCTGGGGGGAAGTCTCAATGGGTTCATCTTAGGAGAGCTGGATGGAAGCCGCTAGCTCCACTGGATTTGGGGAGAGGCTTTGAAGGGAGGTCAGCAATGGGTAATTGGTAATAACAGTGTAAACCCTAATGTAATCCACCGCTGTTGGTGTTGCTGCTGTGACTGAGCCTGTGACTCTAGCAGTGCAGTGGCCTCATGTGGCCCCAACCCTTTATTCACCCCCACTGGTGAATGTGTTGCCGCAATAGGGGGAGGGGGGCGGCATTGGCTCAGAAAGGCCCCCGGTCTCTTGCTTCAGTCTATGGGAACTAACCAGGGCCCCGGGGCCTATTTTTCAGTGAATTATGAAAATGACAACATGAAGGATTCACGTCTCTATAATCTGCAGGGGGTTGGCTTGGCTAGCAGGGCCTAATAGGGGTGACAGGTACAGTACAAACAAGGGAAAGTGAGCAAGCACAGATGTGGCGATGAGGTGTTTCACACACATAGACACATAGTGTCCTAAAAGCCAAGCAAAAGTAATGAGATCATCAAGTGTTTATGATCCTGGCAAAGCGAGGGCACCTATATACTCTTGAGACTTACCATCAATTTCTCTCCCTGGAAAGGACGGAGGGAGAGAGAAAAAAGAGAGTGGGAGCTTGAATGTGACGGAGAGCTCAGTCCCATGGAGCCGGTGTTCAGAATTTATAGTCAGGAAGAGGGATGAAAGTGTAATTTACAGTCCAAACTCTACCGTTCCCCTGCCCTCCCCTCTTGTAATGAGAAACGGCTGTTTTTGTTGCACAGGGCGAAGGCCTGGTGGAGTAGACCAGAGTAGACCCATCCCCCTGGCTATGACACATCATTAGTTTTTATTTCTGTCCCTACTTTTACAGCCCCTGCCCAGGCGCCAGCATTTGGCCCAGCGCTCGGAGAACACCGCCCTGCTTGCACCAGCTGGGCAGTTCCCTTGCCACCTCCCGTCGCTCCGAGCGGCATGCAGCGCGGAAGCTGGCTTCCCACACTGTTGCCCCTAACCGCCATCACCTGGATTAACTGAAATTCCCCAACCTGCCCCATATGTCAAGCAGTTTTCCCATGCTTCAATGGAAGAAATACAGTATTGTCTCCATATGGCCATTCACAGCCATTTTATACAGCCTATGTTAACAGTCCAGCTCTGAATGTACCACCAACACAGCCCTCCATGGCCCAGCATGATTATACTCTATGTCAGGGATGGGAAGCTTTGATGGGGATGGGGGCCACAAAAAATCAGAACTCATCATGAGGGGCTGCATACCCACACATGCAGTCAGAGCCGGCCCCAGCCTTTTGGGGGCCCTAAGTGATATTTTGTTGGGGGTCTCCTTCTTGACAGAAGAAAAAAAACATTGTTTTAGAGTTAATTTCCTGCAATTCTACACATTTTGCCTGGGGCGTAGAGAAAACGTTGCAGTTTTAAAGTAAGTTTGCCAATTCTACAAATGTAGCCATTGGGCGGAGAAGATTTTGCAATTTTATAACCAATTTCATGCAATTCTACTCATTTTGCCATAGGGTGTGTTTGCATTCTTTAATATATCTGAGTGAGAGTGACTAAGAAAATCAATGGGGGCTCCCGATCGGTAGTTCGACCATGATTATTACAAGTTTAGATAGCCGTCTAGACTAACTTAGAAATCTAAAACATTTTAGCTGACATGGATTAATTGAGTGACTGTCAGAGACTGACATAACAAGAGAAAAAATGCTGATACACAACCACATATTCTAACTCAACAGTAAATTGAGACTCGACTTGATTTCCTCCAAAACATTTAGGGAAATTGATCCCTATGTTTACTGAATGTTGAGTTCCTCAGTTGCTGTCATTATAAATGTAAAGAGCCTGTGAAAGGGAGTCTTAATATGTGTGTCAATTATTATGGTGACTGTATACTTACTGGTACAGTACACAAATACAGATCATTGGTATACATGTAGGATACCATACTGTATATCTATGGCATATACAGGCCAACTACTGTATGTGTGACAAGGAAAAACCATTGAGAGACCACGGAGAACAAAAAGGAAATGGAAAACATGGAAATGGAAAGTTTACAATAATATTTGATTGCACAGGAGGAGAACGACTACTGTAAAATATACAATGATCATGCTAGTGTGTCTGCTATGTTTACTGCATCTGAATTTTATTCAAGCTTTCACAGAAGTAATAAGATATCATAATGATACTAATTGTCGTTATGATCAATGATATACTGATGTTGACATTTTCAGTACCACTATCCAAAATATGAACGCGTATTTAACGTATACCTTCTCATGAAGCTAATATTTTTGTGTAAAGCAAATAGACCCAGGGAAAGCTAAACAAAACATGACAATGATTGCTCATAGAGTGTCAAACGGTACAAAAACTTTAGTTGCTCTGTCATATCGGGCTGACAGTAGTTGTATAATGCAATGATTATTTCCACTGACAGAGCTGTTTATATTAAGGAACACAGAGGCTGTGCAATATGTCGGACCCTGTTGCAAACATACATGATTACTGAGCAGCTGTAGATGGTTTACATGTAACCAGAGGCGTATGATAATGGAATTATTGATGCGTTGATATATAACTGTGCCTTTACAATGGTCTCTCTCATCATCTATATCAAATTTCCCATTCTACCAGATTGATATGTACACACACACACATTAAGCTTACGTGCAGAAACACATACAATATACCCACACCCACACAAATATACATACACTTGTGTGATCACTACTTCACAAAAACATTTTGTTGAAATTTTGTAAACATACAGACACACGCACACATACACTCACAACACACATACACAACTCACACAGTTTTCAATCCTAAACTTTTTATGCTGAAGATACCAAAACATTATTCTATTTGAAATTAAGAACTAAGCTATTAAATGGGTAACCTTTGTCTAACATCAGATCAGGATTTGAACTAAAGCCATATAAACTTTCTCTATATTGTTGCTGGTTTGTTTTGGAGCGGATTCTCTACAAACCAAAACAATTCATTAAAATGTATTTTCCTTCAAAACCACAAATTTGTTCCAGTGCCTTTCTTTAGTTTCATCATAAAATATAATTAAAATATAAAGAGTCTTAATACTGTTCATTTTCTCTACATCACTTACAACATCTCCTTAGAAATATCTACTTGTTACCGTTCACAAAACATGAGGCAAGTCAACAATGAAAAATAGATTTTAAAAAGCACATCAGGGATTCTAATGGATTGAAGAGATCCTTGATCATTGTGAAGCCTCCATCTTGAAATGCTCATATTCATATTCAGTGTCTTCCACTGTTCAGCCACTGGGATCTCCATCTGCCAAGTCCATGATAAACTTGGGAGTGGTGAAATGAAACATGTTGACCCTACTGCAAGGCTTACAATGGAACCCTCCATGTCTCTCAAAGTACCTTCCAACCACCCTCTTCCCTCCAAATTTGATAAGTCCAAGTCCTGTTCCTCATTTATTGCAGCAATCCTCCAGTTCTCTCAAAGCATCTTCTAGAATGCATAGCAGCATTAATCCTTTTCTTCATCAGTTTGATATTGTGGTCTCCTCTGTCCACTGTCTGTCTCTTAATAATGGCCAATGCAGGTGGGTGTTGCCTAGTTTTTGTTCCTCCTTGTCCCCACCAAGTCCCAACGTGTATAAGGCCTAGGTTACAGTGCTAGGGGTAAGGCTAGGGGCGGTGGTGGCCTGGTTTTGGCCCTTTTTCCTCCTGCCGCTTGCCTTGCCACCCTCTCTGCCTCCTTCTTTTCCTCCCTCTTTGCCACCCTTCTTGCCACCCTCTTTGCCACCCTCTTTGCCCTCGTGGCCATGGCCTCTGACGTTTTCTTTGTCTCGCCTTCTCTGCTGGTCGCGTCGCTCGCCCTTATTCTTATTCCCATCTGGATAGAGAGAGAAATAAAACAGATTAAAATGCATTATAACACGACTACGACACCAAAATAACAGGATAGCTGGTCTCAGCTTTTATAAACAGGCCTTTGATGGTTTTGGTGTGTGTTTTAAGTACAGTAGAGTCAGAATGAGCTTGGTAGACCTTGACATTAGCCCATATTCACAACATGGTGCTCAGTGGCACAACAGTGGAAGACAAGGGGCATTGTGTGAATACCCCAGTTCCTGGCTTCCTATTAGGCCCTTTTAATACTAGCTAATCACCGCTAAGCCCCAGACATTACATTTTTTACATTTTAGTCATTTAGCAGACGCTCTTATCCAGAGCGACTTACAGTTAGTGAGTGCATACATGATTTTTTATTTTTCATACTGGCCCCCCGTGGGAATCGAACCCACAACCCTGGCGTTGCAAACGCCATGTTCTACCAACTGAGCTACATCCCTGCCGGCCATTCCCTCCCCTACCCTGGACGACGCTGGGCCAATTGTGCGCCGCCCCATGGCTCAGCTCAGGATCCAGAGCCATTCGTAAATGCCACCATGACGCAACACAGTGCTGCATCGGGCTGACAGGTAACACACAGCAGCGCCATAACGACAGGCCGGAAAACAATAATCCTTTGTGAGGAGTACGTCTTAACACTCGCAGAGACAATGGCTGATGGAACATAATAGTTAATGTAAACAGTTGGGAACCGGTCGAGGTGAGCACGTTTCTCAATGTCTGCCTTCCCTCTACTCTACCTCGTCTTCCCCTCCTCTTTCTCTCACTCTCGCTGCAGGCTGTTGTGTCTGGACTCCCACCTGTCACACATTTTAAGTGCATAATTGCTCCCTAAATACAAACATCCATTAAGAGTAGCTTTCCAGGAACTCGGGATGGAAAAAAACGTTCAGGAGAGGATAAAACAGAGGAATTAAAGTAAATCAACACTGTTGAAGTGGAGTGCAAGAGTCCTTCATGTCCTGTACATACAGCTATAGATTGTTCAATATACGAGCACTCATTGACATCCTCTTGACATTGTTGATGTAAATTGTGCTACGCCACTACACCACAATGAGGTTAACATGTTGGAGCTCTAATGATAGCGTGTGTGCGTGTATGTGGCTTGCTCGTGTGTCCGCGCAGGCGTGGGTATGAACAACCTTTCACGCACATAAACGGGAATGGATGTTTGTGTCAGGTGTCAGACAGTGGTTGTTTATACTGGGCTGATGAGTACTCCCACGATGAGAGGAAACTGGCCAGTTAGGCTGAGGGATGTTTGCTATGAACTTGTGTGTTGAGTCTCCATGTTCCTTAGAAACAGAGACTCAAAACACTCACTAAGGGGGCTGGACAGCATTCGCTATAGATAACTGTTTGACAACAGGAGGCTCATGGCGCATTCTTGTTCGTTTGCTTTAATTATATTACACATTATATAACTATTGTTGTAATAGGCCTTCGCCTATTTCCTCCATTCTGCACCACGTGCTTTGTTAACTTGTTTTCTAAGTCATTTGTTTATTATTTGAGTGTATTTGAAAGTACGCAAAGACAAAATGCCTCGATATTACTCAAATTTGCTCCAGACACGTATCTCGGTATAAACCAATGAAAATCCCTATTTGGTAGTAGACCTGCAAACATTTACGTATTTAATGGCGCATATTTTGAATAAAGAGACCCCTGAAAATAAATGAGTTTCAATAAGGTGGTCCTCTGTAGCTCAATTGGTAGAGCATGGCGCTTCTAACGCCAGGGTAGTGGGTTCGATCCCCGGGACCACCCATACGTAAAAATGTATGCGCACATGACTGTAAGTCGCTTCGGATAAAAGCGTCTGCTAAATGCCATATTATTATTATTATAATCATTCCTATCATTTATTTAATGAGGACCTGGCAGGAGCACAGGTGTGCAGTTTCTTTCCCTTTGTTCAATAGAAAACAGGCAGAGGCAGACCCAATACAGTAGTCTACTAACTAGAAGTAGTTGATGTTACTTTTCGAGACACGAGGGGCCAAAGTCATTAAAGCATCTGTCACTGTAGGGCCCCATTGGCCAGTTGGCTCCTGACATTGGGGGCTGTGTCACATTTCTTAGGGGAGTGTTGACAAGACTTGATTACTAGCTTTGTAAAGTATGCGTGTGTTGCCTGCCTTGAGTAAATAAACAATTGCTGGGAGATTCATTTCTCCCACTAATGAAAACAAAATGGAGACAATTTGAATTTGGAAGACATTCGTTTCTGTTTAGAGTAATGTGCTATAGTCAGTGAACCTTTGGAGTAAGGGCCGTTCTAAGGGCCGTTACAGTAAGGGCCGTTCTACATAGTGTGAGTGTGCAGAGCAGGACCTGGGCTGATGCTCTCACTGTGTAAGGTCTTAATTAGACCCCTGACAAGCCCGCTAATGGAGGGGGACTCCATCAATTTATGACAGCCATGATTGCAGCTCCACTCCATCCAAGCTAAACAACTGTGGCCTGACAAAGGCAATCACGCATTTAGCTAATTCTGTTTTCGTGCGGGCCCATTTGTAAAAAGCTACAGGAAGGAAAAGGCGAGAGCGTGGCCAAATCGACACAAAGCGTGAGATCTGCAGACCAGTAAATCACTGGTGTTATACAAGCACTGCCCCCTGTGTTTTTTTACAGCGGCCCCGTCGGCCAAGTCTTGCAGATGGATTCGCGGCCACGCTAATTTAGCACATGGCAAGTTTTTTTATGTACATGAAAAAGGGCTTAGTCAAGGTCATGATACCCATCGCCTATGAGTTAATTCACATGAGAAGAACATTAATTTGTTATGCGCCTTGACGGGAGAGCCTTACTCATTTTCACAACAGTGTATTGTGACACCAGAATAAGGAAAACAAGTTGACACTAATGGCTAACATCTCTCAATGTCAAACTGTCAGTCACAACTGGAGTCACATCATACGTCTCAATCTCTTCAAGATACGGGTGACTCCTGAGTCCTGACATACCACACTCTGTCGTTCTAACACGGCATCCCTTGCCCTCATTTTCCCTCCTTTCACAACAGCGCTCGCTAAGTTCAGAAATTTGGCATGCGGCACTACACTTTTAATGGGGCAGTTTATAATATTTCACTCTTCTCAATCCATGGTGGAAATTCTTTCCAGGATGCAGGCGTCATGCAGTGTAAATTTGCCTCTCATTTCTCAAACAGTGCTGTCCTGGTCCTGTCCAGTGTGAAGCAAGCCCACTCCTCCCTGAAGAATTACAAGCAAGAGCTCGTATATATCCTCCCTCTAAGGATTTCTACATCTAATGTTGTATAATGCTGTTTCTGTGTGCATTTTTAGGCATTCCATCTGTTACATATTGCATAACCGACATGATTCTTCATTGATTCTTTACAATGGGTAAACTGACGTTTGTTGAAAGCTGTTCCTCAAAATAGTATCAGCCCTGAAATCCCATAAGCGTACCACCCGCTCATAAAGTTTGGGAATAGTGCTTGTTTACTGCACACTAAGTCCTTGTAAAGAAATGGAAGCTTCCAACTTTGATTCAACATGTACATTAATTAGCTGCCAAATAAAATATTCACGTGGATTAAAACCAGGAATTACAGTGGGAAAACTAGGAAATAGAAACAGCGGCCAAATAGGCCCACCGTTGTCAGCCGATCCAAGCCATACAAAACAACTCCTTTCACTTCAAATCAACATTAACAAATCGACTCCAAACCTTTCTCTACCTTTTTATTGGGTCAATCACAAAGCTAAGCATCCCAGCCATGCTGGTCAATAAAGTTTTGACTGGTCCATTTTATTTTATAAGGCAGAGTTCATTAAAACTTACTGACCAAAGGAGAGGCCTTTTGGTTTCTCGACTACTTGAATAAACTCCATCTTACAATACCAACTACTACTAATGAGAGCATGATTAAGCTGTTATCAAATTGAGTGTTACCAGGCAGATTGCTAGCTTAGCAACATTAGCCAGCTCTGAAACAAGATGGCAGATGAATGATAAGAGCTAGAGCAAACATGTCAGAGCCGTGTAAACCTCGCGCCTCGCTGGGCTTCAAAACAAACAGTCCAACTCCAGCTCTAATCTTTGTCCAACACCGTAGTGCACTGCATAGCTCCCTCCCATCTGCCTTGCCTGTTTGGCTCTTTAGGACTGTTTGTTTACATGGTTCCCAGTCAGAGCCTCAGTGTCCTTACTGAACCAACACTTTTGAGGTCCAAGGCAGTGTTGTGTACTGCCTTGGACATTTATAATATTGACTAGAAAAAAAATCTTATTTAGAGCAGGGAGTGCTAATCACAATATTATTGACTCTGCAGTTGTGTTGAACTATTCTTTTGTAATCTTTAATCTACGGTCTCATTCCTGTCTTTTATCCATCCATATATTCATTATCTGTTTCACTCTATTTCCTCTCATTACCACTCTCCTACTGTAGGTATGTTTTAGTCCTTACCTGCTTTTCCACATGGTGTCCTCTGCACTGTGCACTTCTGTCTCTCAGTCTGTGGAGCACAGGGCCGGGGGGAGGATGCAGAGACTGTGTCAGGGCTGGGGGCCTGAAGAAGCTCTTGCACTCTGGTCTGTGTGCCTTTCTTAAAGCCACAAGTCTTGTTCTTCTTCATACAGGGACCCCATGGGCTCCATTCGCCCAGTTCACATTCTACAGGAGGGATACAAAAGAGGAAAGAAGTTAGATACAGTTATAGATGCACACACATAGAACACACATGCAACAAGCCCCAAGTGAAACCCAGTAAGCTTTAGATTTCAACAGGTCTTCATGTTCACAGTGAGAAACTAATGCAGAGGAACATATCTTGCCCAAATCAGACATCACTAATTTGGCCTTGTCAAGCCCAAAGCCTCTATGTTACCAAGTCTGTCCAGTTTATCTGGAGACCTCAACTGTTTTACCCCTAGTAACATGCTGTTGAGCTTAAGTCATGACTCCATCTGTCAAGAGCTGGTTTCAATCGTGGGGAGAATTTCAACCTTTTTTGGGAAAATATATGGACTTTTTTGTGAAAGTTTGGGGGGTGGGAGGGGGTGAAGCAAGCAAACTTGATGCTGCCAAAAACAATGACGGAAATTAGAGAATATATGATAAGAGCGGCTGGAATGAGCGCTTGGTGAAAGGTAAGGGAGCAGAGGCAATACCAGAATGTCAACCTGGGGGTTGAGAGCTCCTCTCTGAGGAGTCAAGTGGCTAGCACTAGCCCTGCAGAGTAATGCCATTTGTGCTCAATTTGCTGTGTGACAGAAATAACTTCAAAAGAAATCAATAAAAATCTCCTTATCATCCAGCAGCCCTCCCTCCGAAGTTCAGCTCGCTCGCTGGTGATTGAGAAACAGCAGAAAGAGAAAGAAGAAAAAGAACAGAGGAGGAGGAGAGCTCAACAAAACACGGAATTCTTCTCCAAGGAAGTCTTGATCTGAACTATCATATGGCAGGCAATATTAATCTGACAGGCAGAACATACTTGGCTTCTGATAGCTGAAGGGTATTTAGGATACCATGTGTGATGAGTTAGGGTGAACGGGGTATGTTATGGGGTCAAATATGCAGCCCACACCTGAGAAACATTTAAGACTTTGTGACAGGCTCTCACCACTCAAATTCATCACCATTCAATTCTGAAAGGTAGCCTAACACTTAACTTAATATGCTTAATACTCAATGTATGGGTAGTGTGGGACGTACAGTAATATTCTCTTAGCCATTAAGATTGTGAACTAACATTTTAGCCATCTTATTCAAAAGCTAATATGTGCCAAAAGGCAATATGCCCTTAAACACATAGTTCATAATCCAGTTCAGTGTCAGCTGTGAGTGAAGCTGTGGCAGGGAGTGAAAGGAAGAGAGGTCAGAGGTGAGAGGTCACGCACCTACGCACTCCATGGTCCCGTTGGTGGTGCTGAGGCCTTCAGGGCAGCTGGGGTAACATCGCCCTCTGTGTGAATATAAACCCTCCTTGCATTTTGTGCAAAAATTTCGATTGAAACACTCCTCACAATTCTCTATTTTACATTCTGAAAGGAAAAGGGGAAAAGAAACATGAGTCAAACAGAGGAGAGAATGAGAAAATCAAAGCATACTTAGTTTAGTTCATATTCATTGTGTTAACATAGTATACATGTACAGTTTGCATTAACAGACAGCATAACACATCACTGTTCATTGTTCTGGCTTCAAGCTTCAGTGTTAATACAGAATAATACAGTATTACTATACAAAAACAGCAAAGTATGTTTTAAAAAATGTGAAGCATTTCTGCTGCACTAAAGGATCCTCTTCTCCTCGGGGGAGGACAAGAATGTTGCCTGATTTTTATTTCCTATGAGAGATTTATTAGTGATAAAACAATGGGGAGAGACTCTTCGGGGGAATTTTGCATGAATAACACCCATGACTTAAAAGCATATGCATACCACGGCTATATTTTTTGGAAAGCGGGTGGCCGGGTACGGGCCAAGAGTAGAGAGCACGTCAGCGGATTTCCAGAGTTCTCCACGCACCTTTGTCTCGTTAAAAACTCAGCTTATCCAGTCAAACAAACAACTACTTTAAATTGGGGGTAATTATGGGCGCGGGAGAATGAAAAACAGACACCTTAGAGGACTACTAATAACCCCCTTTTCTCATCCCAACCCTTCTCCTAGCCCCCCATTTTCATTACCATCATTATCTTATTCTGAAATGCTAACACTTTCTCTGCCAAAACCAGAGTGTAGAAACAGAGGCACGCTAAGCGAAGGTCAAAGATGTAATCCTTACATCTCTGGGTTGGAATATCTGTGAAAATCCAGTCACAAAACACTAGACACCTTTCCCATAAACAACTAAAATAAAGAATGTCTAGTCGGCTGGAGTCTTGCCAGGAGTTGGAAACGAGCTAAAGGGAAGAATCCTTGTTGGGATTTTAATGCCCTAACCTCAATTATTACTTTAAACTCTTGACAGCTAAATTTGACGTTAGTGATGTTTGGAGCAAATACTTTTACAAATGTAGCCCTAATGTAAAACAAATGTTGCTAACAAGATATCTTGGGGATTTCGATATGTCCTAAATGGAAGCGGCTGACTGGATAATAACAGCAGGTTAGCCACGGAGAGGCTTGAGGAGGAGGTGGAGGAGACTAACCAGCATGCACAGCGGCCTTTCAGGATGCAGTGGACAACATTGAAACAATAACGGCTAAGGTAAAGTTAATTTCAAGTGACAGTAAAACATTAACAAAAATGTGGGGATTAGAGTGAGACAAAACTGTTGTTGTTTTTATCCAAATTGGACTCTTCTCCCAAACCTTCTTCCTGAGTACCTAGCAAACAGACATGCTCTGAGGTTATGGCCCTGTGTTTATGTTCACATACAGTACATGTACAAATGTTTGTCAGGCTATTTCAAATACTGTAGTTCACTATACATGTCTTGAAGCACAGTATGCTCAATGTTTCATTATATTACAAAGTTGCACTGAGGCCAATATATTCAGGTGGATCCTCATGGTGTATCTTGTAATGTGATTTCAGGTAGCTACATGTGTAAACAACGCTATGTGGGGTAATAACTCTTGTTTTATTGAACAGGCCCCTATATCAGTCCATGTTGCTCGAATGAGGAGTATCACACATACCAGCCCCACTTATTCCAACCCCAAACTTCTTCTGCAGATTGACAATAAGCTTCTCTGCTGCGAAGGCATTTGGACATTTACAACTCCTCCAGGCGGAGCTGTGTAAATCTGTATGCTATCTCATCTTCCTCTCAATATAAGGGCTATAAAATACCGGGGTTAAGCAGTAGGGAAACACTGTTCAAAAGAAATCAATAAGTGCTTCTTACGCTTCAGTATGTATGGAGAACCACAAGACACTACTGTTTGTGTCGAGACTACTAGCAAATCTTGGTCATGTTCATTAGGGCATGCAACGGACAACGTTTTAAAATGTTTTGCAACAGAAAACTAAAATGTTTATTATGTCCAGGTATTCCCTCCCATTTTCAGTCAGATTTCTTCAGTTTGGTGACTAATGAACATGACTTATGATTCTGTTTTCAAAGACATGTACCTTATGAAAAAAACATTACAGACATCTGGTATTAAATGATGTTGCAACAGCATATCTAACAAAACAACAACTTGCATACACCAAAACAGCCTGCATGTTCTTCCTGTAACAGAATATAATGACTACAAGCTGCCTTGCGCTCTAATTGCCTTTCATCATACGCACTTTCCTCAAAAATGAGAAGTTGATATAATTTACCATTGGAGAGCCAAGTTTAGTTGTATGATTCACAGGGGAACTTACAAAATGAATAACTCAGTTGTGTCCAGAAAATATTAATTCACAATTTTTTTTTTTATGGATGTTTTGATACATAAATGGTAAAACTCAACGAATATGGACTGTGAACTGGCATGAACCCCTGGCTAGCGAGCCAAATAAAAACATAGACATCCTTGAAAAAACAGACAAACAACAGTGCATTAGAAATGTTTTTGTTTGGAGTTTCTTCCATTCCTGTTTTCCACCCACAAGTAAGAGAAAACTGACCACGAGCCAGGCTCTTGGCACCCCTGGTTCAGAAAAAAGGTGTTTGTGCCACCAGAACCAGCATGGGGGAGTTTTGTAAACATTACACATGTATACCAACCCTATTCCACCCTCTTTCACCCCACACCACTTAAAGGGGGGCTGGACTTACTGATTTGTTCTCAGTTTTTTAGCTTGCTCATTAAGAAATGCAGCTGCCATGACTGAAGCCAAACGAGAGTTGTCTTGTGGGTGTGGTTTAATGTGGGTGTGTTAGTACATTTACTCTATCAAAACAGTACACAGTTACAGTCACTCACCCTTCTAGATAACTTGAAACAGTCTAACCAGGTCTTGTGTCTGGAATTAGCCTAGGCTAGCTAGTGCTAGCCAACTTCTTTCGCCAATTAGCTTCAGCCGGCTGGTGTGCGACCGTTGAAAAAGTGGTTTGACTGGATAGTCTATGTCATGGGCTAGTTAGGGATCATCAATAAATTACACAATGTAAATGGGACAATATTTTCATGTTGCACAACTTTTAGTTCTCATTAAATGTTTTCAATATTTGTATATGAATTTCTACAATTTAAAGTCGGTTTGAGGTTTTTAAGTCATTGACATTTCGAGCTATTGAAATGTTCAAAATACATTGTGTAATTTACTGATAGGGATATCCAAAGTCAAACCAAATTTACCATGGGAATTACAGCTTAATTCCGTGACATAAATTTTTTCCCCTAATCATCTCGCAAATCTCTGTATTGGTCGAGACTGACTTTATGACCAAAATTATCCTATTTACACTTTGTAGTCAATTTTGACACTAGAAGGTCCTTTTTTGGTTCAGTTGGTCTTTAAAGGCAGACTCAGCAAAATGACCATGAGCAGCACTGCAGATATTGAGATGATGATCGCTCTCACACAGTCACACACCGTATCTGCGCATGTGCACGGGTTCGCTTCACGCTGTTCACAGCATGGTAGCCAGGCCACCAAAACAGCAGAGGTTGAGCCTCATGATTCAACGCTCTTAGTTGTTGCAGAAATTTACCCACTTTGCTGTTTACTTTCTGCATCTACAGTGGGGAGAACAAGTATTTGATACACTGCCGATTTTGCAGGTTTTCCTACTTACAAAGCATGTAGAGGTCTGTACTTTTTATCAAAAGGTACACTTCAACTGTGAGAGACGGAATCTAAAACAAAAATCCAGAAAATCACATTGTATGATTTTTAAGTAATTAATTTGCATTTTATTGCGTGACATAAGTATTTGATACATCAGAAAAGCAGAACTTAATATTTGGTACAGAAACCTTTGTTTGCAATTACAGAGATCATACGTTTCCTGTAGGTCTTGACCAGGTTTGCACACACTGCAGCAGGGATTTTGGCCCACTCCTCCATACAGACCTTCTCCAGATCCTTCAGGTTTTGGGGCTGTCGCTGGGCAATACGGACTTTCAGCTCCCCTCCAAAGATTTTCTATTGGGTTCAGGTCTGGAGACTGGCTAGGCCACTCCAGGACCTTGAGATGCTTCTTACGGAGCCACTCCTTAGTTGCCCTGGCTGTGTATTTCGGGTCGTTGTCATGCTGGAAGACCCAGCCACGACCCATCTTCAATGCTCTTACTGAGGGAAGGAGGTTGTTGGCCAAGATCTTGCGATACATGGCCCCATCCATCCTCCCCTCAATACGGTGCAGTCGTCCTGTCCCCTTTGCAGAAAAGCATCCCCAAAGAATGATGTTTCCACCTCCATGCTTCACGGTTGGGATGGTGTTTTTGGGGTTGTACTCATCCTTCTTCTTCCTCCAAACACGGCGGGTGGAGTTTAGACCAAAAAGCTATATTTCTGTCTCATCAGACCACATAACCTTCTTCCATTCCTCCTCTGGATCATCCAGATGGTCATTGGCAAACTTCAGACGGGCCTGGACATGCGCTGGCTTGAGCAGGGGGACCTTGCGTGCGCTGCAGGATTTTAATCCATGACGGCGTAGTGTGTTACTAATGGTTTTCTTTGAGACTGTGGTTCAGCTCTCTTCAGGTCATTGACCAGGTCCTGCCGTGTAGTTCTGGGCTGATCCCTCACCTTCCTCATGATCATTGATGCCCCACGAGGTGAGATCTTGCATGGAGCCCCAGACCGAGGGTGATTGACCGTCATCTTGAACTTCTTCCATTTTCTAATAATTGCGCCAACAGTTGTTGCCTTCTCACCAAGCTGCTTGCCTATTGTCCTGTAGCCCATCCCAGCCTTGTGCAGGTCTACAATTGTATCCCTGATGTCCCTACACAGCTCTCTGGTCTTGGCCATTGTGGAGAGGTTGGAGTCTGTTTGATTGAGTGTGTGGACAGGTGTCTTTTATACAGGAAAACGAGTTCAAACAGGTGCAGTTAATACAGGTAATGAGTGGAGAACAGGAGGGCTTCTTAAAGAAAAACTAACAGGTCTGTGAGAGCCGGAATTCTTACTGGTTGGTAGGTGATCAAATACTTATGTCATGCAATAAAACGCAAATTAATTATTTAAAAATCATACAATGTGATTTTCTGGATTTTTGTTTTAGATTCCGCCTCTCACAGTTGAAGTGTACCTTTGATAAAAATTACAGACCTCTACATGCTTTGTAAGTAGGAAAACCTGCAAAATCGGCAGTGTATCAAATACTTGTTCTCCCCCCTGTATGTCATACCGCTGAGTCTACCTTTAAACTGTCTGAACGTTACTGCAACAGAACAATAATGCTCCTGCCATGTCTCAGTTCAAGGCCCATCTCCAGCTTGACAGATACTATTTGCTGGTCTTTATGAGTGTGTTGTTGTGTTGCATGTCATTGCTGTGACTGTGGTCATGTGGTGAAGACAGCTCCTTCCACACATGGCACAGCAGTTCAAAGTGGCCATTACACCTCACTTACCACTGGACCACATTAGTGCCCATTGTGTGTTTACTATTATGGTGACACATTGTGATGATTTCCATGTTGTACTGCGGAATATCTTGAATATCATTGAATGTGGTTTGTTTTGTCCAACACAGAAAAATGTCAATACAAATATAGAAAACCTTCTTACTGGGGCTTTCCTGGTCAGTTCACATCATAGTCACGAAGAACTCCTCACCCTACTTATGACACAATGCATTTAAAAAACAAACAATGAAGTCCAAGAATCCAAACTCACGGATGCATCTGTTGGTATCGGGAGTCCGCATGCCGAAGTATCCCTGTGGGCACGAGGCGAGGCACACGCCTATCTGGCGGATGTCGTTGCGCTCCAGGAGAATGAAGAGTTTGGGCTTACATTTTATACAGCCATTGTATTCGGAACATCGCTCACAGCCATTCGAGCAAGATGGTGGCCCCTCAGTGCTAACTGTGGAAAGATAAGGGGAAAGAGAGAAAGAGAAGGAGAAAGAGAACAGTCATTAAAAACCAGCATATATGGTCCGGTTACCACAAAGTAAATACATCTTCAGCCTGATATCAAGTTTATAGAGAAATTAAGTGAATAAAGAGAAGTATTTATCTGTTGGATACAAACACTAGATTCAACACTGGCAGTATCAGTGAGGACATGGCCCTTGTCTATTTTTGCACCACATAGCCATAATCCTGGCAGTAGTTCATGTTGCAGCTAATCAAACCAGGGGCCATGCCAAACATCTTTGTTTGAACAGTTTTCTCACTGTTTACTTGAAACTGCTCGCCGGAGATCCTAAACAGATTTTAGTTGGAGAAGCCCGGGTGTTTGGGACTGACATCCCGCGATGATCGATTCCACATCATGCCATGACATCACACAGCAGGGGCCCCCCTGGGGTCAACGAAGAGCGACTCAGCCATCGGGATTTCGCCAATTACACAAGCATGCCGGCCAAAAAGGGAAATGTGCACAAATGCGTTGTCTCTTCCCAACACTTCTATACAGAGCCGAATGTCTTTTGGTGTTTTAACCATCCGCCCACGAAACTGAATATAACAATCTAAGAATTTAACTAAGCCACAAAACTGTCTCAAAGCACCCCATCTGCATTTGGGTCTCATCCACATATAAGCCCATGATCATACTTCATATCCCTATTCCCTCATCTTCCAAAAAGGCTAGAACTCGGAGACTCTGCTCTACTGCAGCCAGTAATTTAAATGATTGCTTGGAAAGCGTGTCAATATGCACATCCTGTTTCTAGGGGCCATTTGGTGCCAAAATGGCGGTCATCACGGTTGATTTACAGGCCTATGAGGTATCAGCATCTAAATATATACACACTCACACTGTAATCAATCTGCCAGCTCTGTCTCCCAGAGATAAGTTGGGATGGTAAAAGCTTTAAAAAATTTCACCCACAAATCGATTACGCCATGCCTGAGTCATGGTAACCTCGCATGGGGATGCAGCCAAAGTACAGTGCCTTGCAAAAGTATTCATCCCCCATTGACGTTTTTTTCTATTTTGTTGCATTACAACCTGTAATTTAAATTGATTTTATTTGGATTTCATGTAAGGAACATACACAATATAGTCCAAATTGGTGAAGTGAAATGAAAAAAATAACATGTTTAAAAAAAATCTTTACAAAAATAACGGAAAAGTGGTGCGTGCATGTGTATTCACCCCCTTTGCTATGAAGCCCCTAAATAAGATCTGGTGCAACCACTTTAAGTCGTACACTCCACAGAGCTGGGCTTTACGGAAGAGTGGCCAGAAAAAAGCCATTGCTTAAAGAAAAAAATAAGCAAACATGTTTGGTGTTCGCCAAAAGGCATGTGGGAGACTCCCCAAACATATGGAAGAAGGTACTCTGGTCAGATGAGACTAAAATTGAGTTTTTTGGCCATCAAGGAAAACGCTATGTCTGGCGCAAACCAAACACCTCTCATCACCCCGAGAACACCATCCCCACAGTGAAGCATGGTGGTGGCAGCATCATGCTGTGGGGATGTTTTTCCTCGGCAGGGACTGGGAAACTGGTTAGAATTGAAGGAATGATGGATGGCGCTAAATACAGGGAAATTCTTGAGGGAAACCTGTTTCAGTCTTCCAGAGATTTGAGACTGGGAAGGAGGGTCACCTTCCAGCAGGACAATGACCCTAAGCAAACTGCTAAAGCAACACTTGAGTGGTTTAAGGGGAAACATTTAAATGTCTTGGAATGACCTAGTCAAAGCCCAGACCTCAATCCAATTGAGAATCTGTGGTATGACTTAAAGATTGCTGTACACCAGCGGAACCCATCCAACTTGAAGGTGCTGGAGCAGTTTTGCCTTGAAGAATGGGCAAAAATCCCAGTGGCTAGATGTGCCAAGCTTATAGAGACATACCCCAAGAGACTTGCAGCTGTAATTGCTGCAAAAGGTGGCTCTATAAAGTATTGACATTGGGGGGGTGAATAGTTATGCACGCTCAAGTTCTGTTTTTTTTGTCTTATTTCTTGTTTGTTTCACAATAAAAAAAATTGCATCTTCAAAGTGGTAGGCATGTTGTGTAAATTAAATGATACAAACCCCCCAAAAAATCCATTTTAATTCCAGGTTGTGAGGCAACAAAATAGGACCAAGAGGGGTGAATACTTTCGCAAGCCACTGTAGCTGTTATACAGCCAGACTCTTAACACTTTAATAATGATACAAGTAAATCACACCATGTAATAGCTAACCAAAGTTGAGGGGGTGTAAAGTGTTTTCGGTTGTGACAGTGTTGTCTGGGAATGGAATGCCATGTATGTTGGGACAGTTTTTGACCCTGCTGATGGAGGTCATGTAGTAGAGCGGGAGAGGCAATATTACTCCTCTGGATGAGATGTTGTCAACCAGGAAAGACTGGCACAAAACATACAGAGATGATGTGATGAAAATATGTTCTGTAAATTCAATGCAGATATGACAATTTATCATTTCTAGTCTATAAACAGCTTCGGTCCTAACATATAAAGGCTGTTGCGCATGGCAAAGTTTGAGCACCTGTTTCCCTTAGCCTAACTCCTACAAGATGAATTACACTAAATCCTACACTTCAACAACATGATTATCTACCCCCCACTCACTGCCAGCCAACAGCAGTGGGTAACATAGTCTGTGGGTTAAACCAACTGAAGGTTCCATGCCATGTCAATCTCACTTTGTGCCTCAGTCTCTATTGAGGGCGCTCTAGTATATTTTACATAACCCACAAAAGAAACTTGAAAAATCGCTTCAAAATTCAGGGGGAACACTGTTCACCTGGGATAAAGCTATTACATGATAATTGACACGAGTCATAGGTCATTGCCAACTCGTCTTTTATGGTATAGTAAAACACACTTTGCTCATCAGAAATATGTATTTATTGTGTAATGAAAATACATACTAAAATTCAAACAAGACCCATCTGATAAGCCTGTAGCCTTTCCTCTGGACATCTATTGCCATGCCGAAGCCAACCTCTATTTACCAAAGCCAAGCTCAATAAAATTCTGACCTCTCCTGACTGCTTGGATGTTTTCTGAGGTGGGGGTGTAGGGGGGCAAAGGCTGGTATCCTCTAAAAGCTCTTCTGAGGGAAAAGGCATTATATTAAAACCAGTGATAACGCCTTGCCCTGAGATTCACCCCGCTCTGAGGGCAGACACTGAGGCTGAGAGTAAGCTCTGTCTTTGTGGGTGCATGAGGTCAGAAAAGTGTTTATAAAACTGCTTGAAAACCAAACAATGCAACAACAACCATGAGCTGAAGTGTCAGAGAGTTGTTCCACTCAGTACCTCAGAGGCAAGCATGGAGAGAACTGTGGTGATGAAGCTCTAGCCGTAAACCCAGGGTGAATCCGCCTAAAACCCGACTATAAACATTCTTAATACCCATAAAAGCTCAACATAAACCCAGAGAGGCGTAATCATAAAAAGAGGAAGAAAAGAGGGTCATTCAAAGGAAACTGTGAAGCTACCATAATCCATCTTGGCAAACCAAATAATGAGGATGAAGAAAAATAAACAACATGTCATCTTTACTGCGGCCGTTGTGTTTATAAGAAATGTACTGCATGGAAACCAGAGAAAGAGAGAGTGAAAGAGAGGAAGGGATTTGGTAACTCACTCCGTCTCTGCCTCCGTCCCTTGGAGAGCTTGAGGCCGCTGTCGCTGTGACCCATGGATCCAAGAAAGACCATCACCAGAGCCACCAGTCCCAGCTGCATAGTCCCTGGTGCTGCCCGGCCACGCGGGGTCCCCCCTGCAGGCAGACGGATCAGGCGGGGGGCCCCTTTCACTCTGTGACAGGTGGATCACTCTGCCGCCGCTGCTGCTGTTGCTGCTCCTCCCTGCTGCTTCCCTCCCTCCGCTGCTGCTGTCCGCTGGGTCTCTCTCTCACCCTGTCTCTCACTGTCTCTCACTGTCTCCGGGCTGCTGCGTCCGCAACTCCCTTCAGCGGAGGATTATGCTGCTGCGGCTGCAAATCCAAACATGCGCGGGGCACAAGCCATAACGGTGATGTAGGGGGGGGTTGGTTGACGGTGTAGTGGAGGAGCGATGCTTGGAATATGAGAGGAGAGGAGGAAAAAAGGAGGAGAGGAGAGTGTGGCACTCCTGTTGGTTCAACCCATGAAGACTCGGCGGGGCTAGCAGGGGAGCAGGCAGCCTGTTGGGGGATCGCCAAGGAGCGTTTGGTGTGAGTGAGCGCCCGAGCCCAGGAGCATGTGTCTTATTAAAGATGCTCTGAGGAGGCGTGAGGGGAGGGGGAGGAGTGGGGCTGCTAAAAAAAGCTGGAGAAAGGTTCTTGACTCCTACGCGTGACAACGCATCTGTCTGTGCCAGGACCTGCTGGAGAGAGAGAAAGAGACACAGACACACACAGAGAGAGAGGAAAAGGGGAGTTGGGAAGGGGTGTGTGTGTGATGGGGAGAGAGAAACAATGAGACATAAGCTCTAAAACACCAAGCCATTAAGTTAGCATGTCAAGAGAAAATCCACTTCTTGGCCAAGACTGAAACAGATACAAGATTTTATAACAAGAACGGAAATTATATCAATTCCAACCATGTCAACCAACTGTGAACCAATGATAAGTAATGGAATTCAAAGACAGTAACTTGATTCCTCCGTTTTTAAACTACTTTGAGGGAAAATGTATTGAAACATTTCCAAAGTACACAGTATTACATCTGATAAGTAAAATACTTGTTTAGGGCAATCAGCGTCCATTTGTCGTTTGACCTGAAATCAAAGCATAAGATAATGCACTTTCATTCCAGATTTAAATGGACCTCAGTCATTTCCAAGCTTTGAAATCGATGCAGATTCATTCAAATTATTAGCAGCTATGGCACAATGAAACAAAATACCACAAATAGTTTTTGGTTGCTTGCTACACTTACAGTTGCCTTTGGAGAAGAGACTTGATTTGAAAAATATGTTTGCTCCATTCTTAAAATAAAATTATGAAAAAACACATAATAGTCCTTCTACAAACACTTGGAATGAACAGCCGTGTAACATTGGTGCTGAGATCTTCTCAGATACTGTCAAACTATATTTACAGCTCTTGCATACAGAAGACATAAGGCATAGCTTGTCTGGAACAGTGCAAACAGGGTGTCCTACCCCAAGGGTGAAACAGCAAAACAGGGCCATATTTGGCTGTTGTCCTTATTGTGGCTTGTGAATCATACAGAGTAGGCCTACAAAGACATTTGGGTGAGTTCTTAAAAGAGCAGCTGCCCCTAAAAAACAACTTCTCATTTAGAAAACAGCCAATGTGGCATCGAAATGAGTCAGAAACATTTATTATACCGTCAAAATGTACTACAAAGTGTAAATAGGATAACTTTGGTCATAGTCAGTCTCGACCAAAACATAGTTTTTTTTTTTTTTTACTTGTGGCCGTGACTGCATCACAATGTAAATTAAAGTTGGATTTGTTTCAATCCTGGTCACATGTCGACAGCTGGCAGCACACAAGTATTCATCAATTCGGAGTGCAACTGCATGCGACCCGATCGTAATGACTGTGGTCAATTTGGGTTTACTTTGGATATCCCTATGGGGCTAGTTAGGGACCATCAGGTAAATTACACAATGTACAGTGCATTCGGAAAATATTCAGACCCCTTTACTTTTTCCACATTTTGTTACGTTACAGCCTTATTCTAAAATGGATTAAATATATATATATATATATATATATATATATATATATATATATATATATATATATATATATATATATATATATACAGTGAGGGAAAAAAAGTATTTGATCCCCTGCTGATTTTGTACATTTGCCCACTGACAAAGAAATTATCAGTCTATAATTTTAATGGTAGGTTTATTTGAACAGTGAGAGACAGAATAACAACAAAAAAATCCAGAGTAAAACGCATGTCAAAAATGTTATAAATTGATTTGCATTTTAATGAGGGAAATACGTATTTGAACCCCTCTCAATCAGAAAGATTTCTGGCTCCCAGGTGTCTTTTATACATGTAACAAGCTGAGATTTGGAGCACTCCCTTTAAGAGTGTGCTCCTAATCTCAGCTCGTTACCTGTATAAAAGACACCTGTCCACAGAAGCAATCAATCAGATTCCAAACTCTCCACCATGGCCAAGACCAAAGAGCTCTCCAAGGATGTCAGGGACAAGATTGTAGACCTACACAAGGCTGGAATGGGCTACAAGACCGTCGCCAAGCAGCTTGGTGAGAAGGTGACAACAGTTGGTGCGATTATTCGCAAATGGAAGAAACACAAAATAACTGTCAATCTCCGTCGGCCTGCGGCTCCATGCAAGATCTCACCTCGTGGAGTTGCAATGATCATGAGAACGGTGAGGAATCAGCCCAGAACTACACGGGAGGATTTTGTCAATGATCTCAAGGCAGCTGGGACCATAGTCACCAAGAAAACAATTGGTAACACACTATGCCGTGAAGGTACTGAAATCCTGCAGCGCCCGCAAGGTCCCCCTGCTCAAGAAAGCACATATACAGGCCCGTCTGAAGTTTGCCAGTGAACATCTGAATGATTCAGAGGAGAACTGGGTGAAAGTGTTGTGGTCAGATGAGACCAAAATCGAGCTCTTTGGCATCAACTCAACTCGCCGTGTTTGGAGGAGGAGGAATGCTGCCTATGACCCTAAGAACACCATCCCCACCGTCAAACATGGAGGTGGAAACATTATGCTTTGGGGGTGTTTTTCTGCTAAGGGGACAGGACAACTTCACCGTATCAAAGTGACGATCTTGGGTGAGAACCTCCTTCCCTCAGCCAGGGCATTGAAAATGGGTCGTGGATGGGTATTCCAGCATGAAAATGACCCAAAACACACGGCCAAGGCAACAAAGGAGTGGCTCAAGAAGAAGCACATTAAGGTCCTGGAGTGGCCTAGCCAGTCTCCAGACCTTAATCCCATAGAAAATCTGTGGAGGGAGCTGAAGGTTCGAGTTGCCAAAAGTCAGCCTCGAAACCTTAATGACTTGGAGAAGATCTGCAAAGAAGAGTGGGACAAAATCCCTCCTGAGATGTGTGCAAACCTGGTGGCCAACTACAAGAAATGTCTGACCTCTGTGATTGCCAACAAGGGTTTTGCCACCAAGTACTAAGTCATGTTTTGCAGAGGGGTCAAATACTTATTTCCCTCATTAAAATGCAAATCAATATAACATTTTTTACATGCGTTTTTCTGGATTTTTTGGTTGTTATTCTGTCTCTCACTGTTCAAATAAACCTACCATTAAAATTATAGACTGATCATTTCTTTGTCAGTGGGCAAACGTACAAAATCAGCAGGGGATCAAATACTTTTTTCCCCTCACTGTATAATCCTCATCAATCTACACACCATACAACATAATGACAAAGCAAAAACAGTTTTTTACATTTATTTTGTACATTTATTAAAAAATAAAAACGGAAATATCACATTTACATAAGTATTCAGACCCTTTACTCAGTACTTTGTTGAAGCACCTTTGGCAGCGATTACAGCCTTGAGTCTTCATGGGTATGACACTACAAGCTTGGCACACCTGTATTTGGGGAGTTTCTCCCATTCTTCTCTGCAGATCCTCTCAAGCTAATTGGCAAAATAATTTAGCTATCTCTTCCCACCTGCGAACAAACGAGACATGCACATCAAACTACACCTCGAAAACCAACTCACGTTTTAATTCAGTCATGGCCGCTAGCATTTCTTAATGAACCAAATCTAAAACGAGGGCAAATCAGGAAGTGCAATCAACCATTAACATTCCAAAAGGCCCTATAATGTCCCTACAATGCACTATAATGTCCCTAAAACGCACTATAGCGTCCCTAAAGAAAGCTTGAATCAAACCTGAAAGAATCCCAGCTAGATCTTACCATGCTCTTCTTATATTACTGCCACAACCCGCCAAGCAGTTCAGCATCCAAATCTGACCCTAAACTCAAGTGGCTGTGCAAAGAATCCAGATGAATTTAAAAAACAGAGAGTAATCCAGTGAACTCTGTAATAAACTAAGGAATGGAATGAAAAATAATAAAGCATACATCCAAACGTCATTAACTACACGGCAGAAAATGAATATTAATGTGAGCAGGGACAGTATTTCATTATGGGTTCTCGTCCATCATGCTGAATAAGAGTGTATCTCGGAGGGGAGTCTCTCCTGAGTTTAAGGGGAGTGACTGGGTCCCTCTGTTGCGGCGAGTTAGTATGTGAAGAAGTCACATCCACACACACATTCATGCTACACACACAGATCACAACTGCATACGACTAATAAACCACACACACACACACACACACACACACACACACACACACAGAGTAAAGAAACTGAAACAGAACAACAACAAGCACACACACTAACACACCACAGCAGCATACAGTATGTAGGCTATTGTACACTGTGGTCCACATGCATACGCACAAACAGTTTGACACGATAAATATTCCTATAGGCAGACTGCCTTGCCAAGCCATGTCAAAGATCTCAGTTTACCAGCTTAAGAGGATTTTTTAAATATCTCCAAAAACACCCGCACACCAGCTTTCTCCCCTGCTGCTGCCCGGGTTTATTTGCCTTTTGAAGTGAATATTAGACACATTTCTTCAACAACTCCCTCTATATTTACAGGGATGCTTGAAGAGTGAGGGGGACATGCCATCGCCCTGGACCATGGGAATGAACAACCTAGAACAACCCGTCCAGACCAGGGCTGAGTCATTTAGGTGTCAGAGACGGTTTCACACCACACTCTGCCTACGACTCCTCACTACCTGCCAATGTAGCCCACACTGTCCCATCCATCCATATCTGACCTTTATATTACAGTGTGGAGATAAGACTAGAAGCGGCTATTGACTACTGATACTCAAATAGTGAGAGAGGGGGGGCTAGAGAGGAGAGAGAGATATAAAGAGAGTGCATTGAGTGAGAGCGAGAGACATATGATGAAGAAAGAAAAAATTGTTGAAAATATGTCTAGTGATAAGAAGGTAAGACAGATCAAGACCTTGATGGGCACAAAACTCACAACATAAGTGTCATCCTTCCACATGACAGCTGACCTGTCCTCTGGATATGAGGAACATCTCACTGAGCTACTCTGGGGCCACTGTGGCACTTCTTGACAGTTTTCTATGTTCTCTGTCTCTTTTCCCTCATCCATTAAAACAGACACGAGCACTGTGTCCCCTTCTTCACTGCCGGCTCCATTCACCTGAATGGAACTGAATCACCTCATCAAATAGTCAGGAGATTCAATTGCCCCTCTTTGTAAGTCCTTTTGATGTATCAATTATTAAATCAGGCAGGCTCCAGTGAAAGGGAGCTCCCGCTCTGGGAATTTGTTGAAACTGAGAAAGTGCCACTACACAGCGCTCAGAGTCAGAAACCTAGCCTACCGATGTACAGTGGAGAAAAAAAGTATTTAGTCAGCCACCAATTGTGCAAGTTCTCCCACTTAAAAAGATGAGAGGCCTGTAATTTTCATCATAGGTACACGTCAAATTTTTTATGAATTTATTTGCAAATTATGGTGGAAAATAAGTATTTGGTCAATAACAAAAAAGTTTCTCAATACTTTGTTATATACCCCTTGTTGGCAATGACACAGGTCAAACGTTTTCTGTAAGTCTTCACAAGGTTTTCACACACTGTTGCTGGTATTTTGGCCCATTCCTCCATGCAGATCTCCTCTAGAGCAGTGATGTTTTGGGGCTGTCGCTGGGCAACACGGACTTTCAACTCCCTCCAAAGATTTTCTATGGGGTTGAGATCTGGAGACTGGCTAGGCCACTCCAGGACCTTGAAATGCTTCTTACGAAGCCACTCCTTCGTTGCCCGGGAGGTGTGTTTGGGATCATTGTCATGCTAAAAGACCCAGCCACGTTTCATCTTCAATGCCCTTGCTGATGGAAGGAGGTTTTCACTCAAAATCTCACGATACATGGCCCCATTCATTCTTTCCTTTACACGGATCAGTCGTCCTGGTCCCTTTGCAGAAAAACAGCCCCAAAGCATGAAGTTTCCACCCCCATGCTTCACAGTAGGTATGGTGTTCTTTGGATGCAACTCAGCATTCTTTGTCCTCCAAACACGATGAGTTGAGTTTTTACCAAAAAGTTCTATTTTGGTTTCATCTGACCATATGACATTCTCCCAATCCTCTTCTGGATCATCCAAATGCACTCTAGCAAACTTCAGACGGGCCTGGACATGTACTGGCTTAAGCAGGGGGACACGTCTGGCAATGCAGGATTTGAGTCCCTGGCGGCGTAGTGTGTTACTGATGGTAGGCTTTGTTACTTTGGTCCCAGCTCTCTGCAGGTCATTCACTAGGTCCCCCCCGTGTGGTTCTGGGATTTTTGCTCACCGTTCTTGTGATCATTTTGACCCCACGGGGTGAGATCTTGCGTGGAGCCCCAGATCGAGGGAGATTATCAGTGGTCTTGTATGTCTTCCATTTCCTAATAATTGCTCCCACAGTTGATTTCTTCAAACCAAGCTGCTTACCTATTGCAGATTCAGTCTTCCCAGCCTGGTGCAGGTCTACAATTTTGTTTCTGGTGTCCTTTGACAGCTCTTTGGTCTTGACCATAGTGGAGTTTGGAGTGTGACTGTTTGAGGTTGTGGACAGGTGTCTTTTATACTGATAACAAGTTCAAACAGGTGCCATTAATACAGGTAACGAGTAGAGGACAGAGGAGCCTCTTAAAGAAGAAGTTACAGGTCTGTGAGAGCCAGAAATCTTGCTTGTTTGTAGGTGACCAAATACTTATTTTCCACCATAATTTGCAAATAAATTGGACTGAATTAGGTGCAGGAACTCAGCAGTACTTTTGAGCTAATAATATTGTTCTATAACAGGTGCAGTGAGCTCCTGCCCAAATCAAGCACTGCTTATACTGTAGAATCATTAAGGCAAATCAGCCATCTCCACTTTCAACTTCTATGTAAAAAAAATATATCTCCCTAAACTGCAACTAAATCCAGCAATATTTCAACAAGCTGTCTTTAGCTCTCTATCGTATTTTGCCATTTTAAAACTGCAATATGTAACTTTTTAGGCCACCCAACCAAATTCACATAGAAATATGAGTTATAGCGATCATTCTCATTGAAAGCAAGTCTAAGAAGCGGTGGATCTGTTCTATGTGCGCCATTTCCATGCTTCCCGTTCTTAAGTTTCATTTTTGCATCTTTTACTTTCGGTTTTGTACACCAGCTTCACATACCTAAAAATACAATATTTTTGGTTATGGAAAATATATATTTCACAGATGTTTAGATGGTACAATGATTATCTACACCATACTTGCTTGTTTTGTCACAAACTGAAATTAGGGAATTTTACCCCCTTTTTCTCCCCAATTTTGTGGTATCCAATTGGTAGTTACAGTCTTGTCCCATCGCTGCAACACCCGTACGGACACGGGAGAGGCAAAGGTCGAGAGCCGTGCGTCCTCCGAAACACAACCCAACCGAGCCGCACTGCTTCTTGACACAATGCCCGCTTAACCCGGAAGCCAGCCGCACCAATGTGTCGGAGGAAACACCGTCCACCTGGCGACCGAGTCAGCGTGCACTGCGCCCGGCCCGCCACAGGAGTCGCTAGTGCGCGATGGGACAATAACATCCCTGCTGGCCAAACCCTCCCCTAACCTGGAGGACGCTGGGCCAATTGTGCGCCGCCCCATGGGTCTCCCAGTCGCGGCCAGCTGCAACAGAGCCTGGACTCGAACCAGGATATCTAGTGGCACAGCTAGCACTGCAATGCAGTGCCTTAGACCACCAGTGTAAGGGCTTTTAACAGCCTTTTTCTTAGGATTCAGAACCAGATTATTTGGTTCAACAACTGCAGGCAGCGAAGAAACAGGGATGTTTTGTGCACTTTCACCCTGGCATACAATACATCAATGTTTGATTTACTTTTATTTTCTTATACTCCCATCTCTGCCTCTGAGCTGTAAGCACTCGTCGCGTTAGCCAAACACGCCCACAGGTCGATGGTAGGGGAGACAAACACGATGGCCAGCTGCCACGAGACAACAACCCAGCATAAACAGAGGGGGGTAGAGAGAGAGAAGAGAGTTTACTGTTTGCTGATGATCTGGTGCTTCTGTCCCCAACCAAAGAGGGCCTACAGCAGCACATAGATCTTCTGCACAGATTCTGTCAGACCTGGCCTCTGACAGTAAATCTCAGTAAGACAAAAATAATTGCCAGGACCACAAATACAAATTCCATCTAATAATAATAATAATAATAATAATAATAAGCCATTTAGCAGACGCTTTTATCCAAAGCGACTTACAGTCATGTGTGCATACATTTTTACGTATGTGTGGTCCCGGGGATCGAACCCACTACCCTGGCGTTACAAGCGCCATGCTCTACCAATTGAGCTACAGAGGACCGTCGCCCTAGAGCACACAAAAAATATATACCTACCTCGGCCTAAACATCAGCACCACAGGTAACTTCCACAAAGCTGTGAATGATCTGAGAGACAAGGCAAGAAGGGCCTTCTACACCATCAAAAGGAACATACAATTCGACATCCCAATAAGGATCTGGCAAAAAATACTTATAGAACCCATTGCCCTTTATGGTTGTGAGGTCTGGGGTCCGCTCACCAACCAAGAATTCACAAAATGAGATTTTGCATGCAAAATTCTCCAGAAACATCCTCCGTGTACAACATAAAACACAAAATAATGCATGCAGAGTAGAATTAGGCCAATAACCGCTAATTATCAAAATCCAGAAAGAGCCATTAAATTCTACAACCACCTAAAAGGAAGTGATTCCCAAACCTTCCATAACAAAGCCATCACCTACAGAGAGATTAATGTAGAGAAGAGTCCCCTAAGCAAGCTGGTCCAGGGGCTCTGTTCACAAACAGACCACACAGAGCCCCAGGACAGCAACACAATTAAACCCAACCGAATCATGAAAAATAAAAAATAAAAATTACTTGACACATTGGAAAGAATTTACCAAAAAGCAGAGCAAACTAGAATGCTATTTGGCCCTAAACAGAGAGTAAAGTGGCAGAATCCCTGAACTCAATGCACACTGCCCATAAAATGAGGTGGACACTGAGCTGCACTTGTCAAATGTATGACCATATTAGACACATATTTCCCTCAGATTACACAGACCCACAAAGAATTAAAAAACTAATCCAATTTTGATAAACTCCCATATCTATTGGGTGAAATACCACAGTGTGCCATCACAGCAGCAAGCTTTGTGACCTGTTGCCACAAGAAAGGGGCAACCAGTGAAGAACAAACACCATTGTAAATACAACCCATATTTATGTTGATTTATTTTCCCTTTTGTACTTTAACTATTTGCACATCATTACAACACTGTATATAGCCATAATATTACCTTTGCAATGTCTCTATTCCTTTGAAACTTGTGAGTGTAATGTTTACTGTTCATTTTTGATTGTTTATTTCACTTTTGTTTATCTATTTCACTTGCTTTGGCAATATAAACATATGTTTCCCATGCCAATAAAGCCCTTTGAATTTAATTTAATTGAGAGCGTTAGTGAGTGAGTGAGGAAAGTAGAGAGAAAGGTAGAAAGAGGGAGAGAGGCAATAACAGTAAGGAAATAGGTGGTAGGAAGGTGTTATCAGTAGTCACTCTCCTTCATGTTCTAGGCCCCATAGGCTGCTCAGCACCATCTTCACTCTCTAATCTAAAGGAGCAGGTAGTAGCAGCACCATGCAGGGCATCTGTGTGTGCCGAAAAACACCTGGCTCTGCCACTGGAATGCTTCAGGAGCCGCCACAGCCCATTTGGGTAATCACTTCCTGTGCAGGGAAAGCTGGGTAAAATGTGCTACAGATGTAGACTACAATACATCTCTCTCCTTCCTTCCTTCCTTCCTCCTCCACCTCCTTGTCTGGTCTCTCCCACTGGGTTCTACAAGGAGGAGAATTGCTCTGTGTTACCAGCACCACCCTGCTCTTTGAAACGCACCCCTGGAGCTGGAGTCTATGGGGTGCCAGCAGTCAGGGTTAGCCACGCTGTGTGTCTGCATGCTGCACATGCTAGCACACCATGCTGACTTACAGCTGCCTACATTGGTCTTCTGAAGGAAAAGGAAAATCTATTGGAGATCTCCACCTGCCCCAGTCCACTTCAGCATCTCTCTCCAATTGTCTGTCTCCCAATCTCTTTTTGAAGCGGAACTAGGGCTGTTGCGGTGACCGTATAACTGCCACACCAGCGGTCACAAGTCACGAAGGCAGTCAAATTCCACATTCCAATTAGCCTTCTCCAAACTCTGATGCTGCTGGTCATTAGCAGCCTACCAAACTTGCTAACTGTCTGATACTCAGCACTCTATTGTCCCTGTAAATCACTCTGACATCCATGCAAATGTATTCGAAAATCTAGTCAAACACTTGAGGTCAGGTGGCGCAACATTTCTATAGGCTATGCAATTGCGGGAGAAAACTAATAAAAAGGCAAGGATTACATTTAAGTCATTTAGCAGACGCTCTTATCCAGAGTGACTTACAAATTGGTGCATTCAACTTAGGATAGCCAGTGGGACAACCACATCTTGATCACAGTAAGTACACTTCTTCAAACAAGCAGCTGTGAGCAAAGTCAGTGCAATCAGGGACAACTACATTTCTTTCAACAAGTCAGTTCTAGCAGGTGAATTAAGTCAGGTGTTAGTTTAGACAAAAGACAGTGGTAGTAAAGGGGGGGTAGAAGGATTGCTATTATACTATTCCAGGTATTCCTTAAAGAGATAGGGTTTCAAGTGTCTCCGGAAGGTGGTCAGTGACTCCGCTGTCCTGGCGTCGTGGGGGAGCTTGTTCCACCATTGGGGTGCCAGAGCAGCGAATAGCTTTGACTGGGCTGAGCGGGAACTGTGCTTCCGTAGAGGTAGGGGGGCTAGCAGGCCAGAGGTGGATGAACGTAGTGCCCTCGTTTGTGTGTAGGGTCTGATCAGAGCCTAAAGGTAAGGAGGTGCCGTTCCCCTCACAGCTTCGTAGGCAAGCACCATGGTTTTGTAGTAGATCCCATCAGCTTTCTATAAGCTAGGCCTACTATATTTATTTCTCAACTTTCCTAATATTAAGCACATTGCTTATATTTACAACAGGAGTATAGCCTACCTGGCTGGCATGAAAATAAACGACGGGGAAAAGTGTCCTCCATTCACTATTTAAGTGCATAGATGACATGGATTTTTTTTCCCGCTGCCCATGTTTCGATACAGGTGCATGATAATGGTCCATTCTAAATCAAAACAAATGTCACATATATTATTTAGTATATTTAAAGATTAAATCAAGAATAGTCTGATGGGTGACAATATTAGCCTATCAATTGTGAATTCTATATTATCACTTGTGAATGATGCCCAGCATAAGAAACAAAGCCTTTTTTTGCGACTTTTTCTAATCTGTCGCACACCTCATGTAGCCTAGCCCATAGCCCTATATGCTTTAATAAGGTTTGTATCACAACTATGTGGCCAAATAACTTTATAAAATTAAAAACATTCATTCGCTTTACAAGGGGTGTAGAGGCTAGTTTCAAGTTAGGGAAAGATCATTTTCACCATAAAAATGCACCTTTATAATAAAAGCATTACATGTATAATTGCATTTGCAGTCACTTTTGATAATGGTGTTTTCCGCTAATGGAACATTTGCGCTTATAGCCTACTACCATGTGCGCATTTCTGCGCTTATAATGTGAAGAAATAGCCTAATAGTTTATCAACATTTTAAGCTAAACGTTCTGATCTGTTGCATCAGCCACATTGCATAAAAAAGTTTTTTTGATGCTAGTGGTTGTATTAATTTGGGATCTATCGCATCCCACAACATGTTTGGAATATTTATTTATTGCACAGAATAGGTCAACTTTTGTACTATGGGGGAGATTGACATAAGCTAGTGCTTTTGCTGTTCGTTAGGCCTACTCATCTTGTTGGCTGACGAAAAGTAAATGTGGACAGTTCTTCCAGTATCTTCAATATGCACCTCGGAATTGGATAAGGACGCGCGCAGTTGCGTCCTCGATGTGTCTGTCTTCACTTGTAGCCTGTGAGAAAGACCCGATCATGTGACGGAGAGCCATGTGAGTGAGAGGCGAGTCGGATTATGCAGCACACTCAGGGAGAAGGGCACAACGCAGCACTCCGGGCAGCTAAAGGCATGGATTTTTTAGGGTGCATTACGGCCACAAAGGGGATGCCGCAGTGAAATGCTTGTCAAATTGAGAATGAGAGACTATTGGAGTGTGTACAGCCTGCACAAAGAACAAAGCAGAGCTAATGCCTTTCAAGCAACTTTTTTCAAAACATCATTAGTCTCATCATGCAGCCTTACAATGTATTAAAAATCAAAACATATAGCCGAACATTTGTAGAACAACTAAAGTTACATTAATAACTCTAAATTAAGCATATAGGAGTACCTATTTCTTTGTTAACCACTCAACACAGAATAGCCGCATGTGCGCACTCCCTCAAATCGTTTGGAGAAAAGATTTATTGTTTAATTGTATTCTTCATACTATAAAATAATATAAAATAATGCCACAGAATTATAAGCAAATCTTGTCTGCTAAATGAACTAGTGTAGCCCACAGCCATATGGCATAGCCACATCAGGACAACTCAGAGTATGCGATTATTTTCTTCTGAAATAGACTACATTTTCTTCATATCATGCTTCTTTAGACCTGTCTAAAATAAATCATGGATTTATTGTGAAGGTTATATTACAATATTTATTAGGCTTGTAGGCTATGTGTGGAAGCCAGGAGATGCTAAATGTGTTTATGTTAAATAACCGTCAATTACCGTGAGACCTACAGTTATTTGCTTGACAATCACCTGCTGACGAAATTGTGACAGCCACAGCCCTAAGCGGAACTCAAGAGGTCAGTGTTTATTTAAGACTGGTGGAGAAGCAGACAAAGACAGACAGATAAAGTCAGAGACAGAAAGACGGAGAGAAAGAAAGAGAGAGAGGGAACGACAGAGCAAGAAGGAGAGTGAGCGAGAAGGAGAGAGGGAGAGATAAATGGAGCCAGTGCTGTTTTAATTAACTGCCAAATTGCTGCTGCCACATGTGGAGTGCCAAAATAAATGCTCAATTTCTGCGCACTCTGTTCCCTAAATATGCTTGAAAATCGACCAGCCGAACCAAAAGCATGCCTTGATACAATCAGGGCACCCCTAATGGATACAAATGGAGGCATTTAGGATGTCTCAAATTTCAGGTTTTTTTCCAGAAAAAGAGAGATAAATATGTTGTATTAAATATCATGGGTTACTGAAAATGAGATGAGTCTTCTTCCGACATCCATTTTTTAGTGTTAATGACAGTAATATATTGTTCAGACAAACACACTTTTTCCTGACACTGACCTGGTTCTGCATAATAACAGAAAATTCCATAGTGTTGCATTTCACAAAATAAAACAAGATCAAATTCAATGTCACTGACATTTAAAAAGTTGAATACTAAAATGATTGCCATAATGAAAAAACATAATGATAATAATACTTCAAAAATACTTTCATTTTGACAATTAAATTAGGGTTGTGTATTAGAGGTATGCCTATTATTCATAATTAATTAAAATATAATTAAGCCATAGTAAGCTAATAGGCTAGCCTAATAAATAAGTAATGTATATGTTGATATACTTTATTTCCCATTTTACTAAAACGAGAATTACAGAGATCTAAACTATTCCAAAATTCATGATCAGTTTCCAGTCATACATAATCCACAGCAGAATAACAGCTTGGAATATTCCACCTACCTGTGCATTGCGAACCTCTTATGGTGCGATCCAGTGAGTTGTCGGGTCTCAATTTCCTTTTTTATAAGGGAAGATTCGTAACTTGTTTGGTTTCAAAGAACTCCTCCTACATGACACCTCCACATGAGATGGTAAAGAGATAGAAAAATGCTATCATTATAGAGAGACAAATCATTCACTATGTTGTATTTTATCAGTTGGCAATTTATGTTGCCAACATCAGACATTTGGACTCTCCGGAAGCATTATTTATGGCAATTCAAAAATCTGCAACTCATTTAAAATAAAATGAGAAACTAATCTTTCAAATGCAATCCACTGAAAAATGTTTGAATATCTTTTGATATTTATTTCAGTCAGCGCAGGTATTTATAAGAAGGCTCTTGCTAGTAAGTCACTCTCTTAATGCAATTTCCACATAAATCCACTTTTAAGCGTCGGAAACCTTCCAACTCAGACAAGTCACTAACAATCCTGGGGTATTTGCATCCAACCCCATCTAGTGCAGCAGTCTCGCCATTCATGAAGTTAAATTGGCCCCACCCCTCAAACGCACACAGACTGCGAGACGAAAAACCAGAGGTGGAACACAGTTGGAGTGTGCTGTTTGTTTATATCAACAAGTCTTGGTAAATATAATTAGTTCTAATCTGTGTTGTAATGAAGCACGAAAAAAATACCCTTACCTGTCGGCCATCATGTATAGTATTGACTTGAGGTAAAACGTTTGGTTACTAGGTAAGCTATGCCATTACCATCCTATCGTATCATCCTACTAGACATACTGTATGACTTTGAGGGGCAACGTTTTCTACTCATAGCCTATAGGCTATACAGGATACAAAAGTTGTCACTTACCGAGAGTGTTACCTTTCCTTTATTATCTAGGATAGTAGCCAAAATATATCGTCCATGGTGGCTGTGCATCTGTCATTTTATTTGCAGTAGCTGATAACACTAATTGACGCAACTCTCTTTGACAGGTGCTTGCCGCCAGGTGTGCAAAAGAAGAGCCCGATAACTGGACGTTTTGGCGCCATGTGCGAACAAGGCAGAAATGCCAAACAAATGTTGTCTTTTATAAATCGAAGTATGTTTGATTGTTTTGAAGTGTCCAGTTTTGCTAAAGTAATATTGATTGCCAATCATTATTTTAAATAAACTGGCCTTGTCTTTAGGTAGAAACAAAGGCAAGGAGAGGGATGGAAGCAACTGCTACATGGGCATGAAGAGCAAGGTTAGTTCATTTGTCTCAATTGATCGACTATTCAAATTATCTGCCCTTTATTATATGGTATAAAAGTACTACCTTTTCTAATGTTCAATAATTTACTTAAAACCATCTGTTTTGCATAAGGTTATAGAACTGTGACAGAAGGGGCATTATTGAATGTAGGCTATGCTGTGTAGGCAAGTTGTTGTATAAGCCACTGAATTCCCGAAATGTTGCACTTATTGCCATGAACAATAATGAATCAAGTCAGAGAGCAAAATAAACACAATTTTGACAGAAAATATGCAAATATTATATTTACCCCATAAACCCTGGGCCCTTTTAAACTAAATATGGTGTACTTCGGTCATGTATCTCTTAACGCTCCCCACACATCTCCTTTCTACCAGCACTCCATTTTGCAGAGGGGCAAGGTCGAGAGTGCGTGCCGTTCACTAATAAGGAGCAGGAAAGTTTTCTAATGAGTTTTGGTCCACCAATCAACCTAAAAGAGATGATGTATTATTTACACCAGCTCTGGCCTCATATAAACCAATCTTGCATGACATGGAATGATCATGCTTAAAGTGTTGTTTAGTAATAACAAACACATAGTTCCATCAATCTCTCTCGTTCTCCCTCTCTCTTTCCCTTTCCCAGTGATGAATAACAGTTAGCACACTTGTTTCTCTTACTTAAGTGTTGCAGAATGTTTAGATACCAAAATTGTTTAGATACCCATCAAATCAACCAGAGTATTTGTGCCAATAGAATAAAGAGAGAAATGACAAGCTTAGTAAGCTTCTGCACTGACTATATACAGAAAACATAAAGAACACCTTCCAAATATTGAGTTGCCCCCCATGTTGACTCCAATGTTTCCCACAGTTGTGTCAAGTTGGCTGGATGTCCTTTGGGTGGTGGACCATTCTTGATACGGGAAACTGTTGAGTGTGAATAACCCAGCAGCGTTGCAGTTCTTGACACAAACCGATGCGCCTGGCACCTACTACCATACCCTGTTCAAAGGCACTTCAATCTTTTGAATTGCCCATTCACCCTCTGAAAGGCGCACACACAATCCATGTCTCAATTGTCTCAAGGCTTAAAAATCCTTCTTTAACCTTTCTCCTCCCCTTCATCTACAATGATTGAAGTAAATTTAACAAGTGAGATCAATAAGGGATCATAGCATTCACCTGGATACACCTGGTCAGTCTATGTCATGGAAAGAGCAGGTATTCTTAATGTTTTGTACACTCAGTGTATGTTAAATTATCATCAATCTCAAAACAGTTTCCATTTCCTCATAATCCAACAGGGGGCCATAAACAGCAATTACTGGAGATTCTTCAGAGCAGTGATCCTTGTAAACTGTGAATTTTGGGAGAGAGGTTCCCAGTCTCCTCTAGCTTTTCGTTGGCACTCAAACCACAATATGTGAGACAACTTGCAGTTTATAAATCGCTTTGGTACTATTGTGGTGAATTTTTAAAACTCTAAGTACAAAATGTCAAACTTGTAACACAGCCAGTCTTACATTCAAAACCTTTCATTGTGCTTTCATTTTGTTTGTAGACATCTTTCACCACACAACCATTGATCCAAAATATGTTTACTGTGAAATATAATGAGTACATTGGTTTAATCACCAAAACACAACATAA
Organism: Coregonus clupeaformis; assembly: GCF_020615455.1. Classification (NCBI taxonomy): domain Eukaryota; kingdom Metazoa; phylum Chordata; class Actinopteri; order Salmoniformes; family Salmonidae; genus Coregonus; species Coregonus clupeaformis. The sequence goes on along the minus strand of NC_059208.1, from coordinate 66,502,817 downwards.
TGATATCTTCTCAATGTAGCTATTTTAACAACCAGTTAATCCAATAGCAAAAAAATTAAATTATGTTTCAAAATTGCACATTAGGCAATACACTTGCACTACCCATAAAAATTGACTGAACATCACATTTCCATAATTTCTATCAAATGTGTGATCATTGAAGACATCTTTCACATTATCATCAAATGAAAGAAGCGTAATAATTATCAGGCACTAGTTTGCATCAAGCCTGTCTTTAGCGTTTGGCCATAGGTTCTCATCGAAATTGCAGTAAATATCCTCATTGTTCATGCACCTGGCGAAAAACCTTTTGGCATGGCGCATCCAAGCCTAACATAGGTCTGGAATGAAATCATTTTATGCCTCATCTATGGCCTAAAGGAGGGTGGTACGCTCATGGGGATGGCAATCATACATTTTCCACCTGTATTGTAATCAATCAATCAATCAAATTTTTTACATTTTTACAGTTACATTTTTACATTTACAGCCCTTTTTACATCAGCAGTTGTCACAGTGTTTATACAGAAACCGAGCCTAAAACCCCAAAGAGCAAACAATTGGATATAGAATCGTGTATTGTAATTTACAGTATTGTATTGTACTTATGTATCGTAGTGGTCCTGTACGTGGCTCAGTTCATAAGAGCATGGCACTAGCAACACCAGAGTTGGGGGTTTGATTCCCACTGGGGTCACATACCAAAATGTGTGGATTGTTGTCACTTTGGATAAAAGTGTCTGCTCTGTAAATTGCATATATATTACGGTATTACAGTACTGTATTAGCCAATGCAATTTTAGTCTTGTTTTGGACTTTCTGGATTATTTGCATATTGTATTGATATTGTATTACTGCACTGTAGGAGCAAGAAACAAAAGCATTTAGCTGCACCTGTTGTGAAATGTGCGAATCTGTGTCTACTTTACAGGTATACATTTTCATTATGTACAGTCGTGGTCAAAAGTTTTGAATGACACAAGTATTGGTCTTCACAAAGTTTGCTGCTTCAGTGTTTTTAGATATTTTTGTCGGATCTTACTATGGTATACAAGCATTCCATAAGTGTCAAAGGCTTTTATTGACAATGACATTAAGTTTATGCAAAGAGTCAATATTTGCAGTGTTGACCTGGCATGCTGTCAATTAACTTCTGGGCCACATCATGATTGATGGCAGCCCATTCTTGCATAATCAATGCTTGGAGTTTGTCAGAATTTGTGGGTTTTGTTTGTCCACCCCCCTCTTGAGGATTGACCACAAGTTCTCAATGGGATTAAGGTCTGGGGAGTTTCCTGGCCATGGACCCAAAATGTCAATGTTTTGTTCCCCGAGCCACTTAGTTATCACTTTTGCCTTATGGCAAGGTGCTCCATCATGCTGGAAAAGGTATTGTTCGTCACCAAACTGTTCTTGGATGGTTGGGAGAAGTTGCTCTCGGAGGATGTGTTGGTACCATTCTTTATTCATGGCTGTGTTCTTAGGCAAAATTGTGAGTGAGCCCATTCCCTTGGCTGAGAAGCAACCCCACACATGCATGGTCTCAGGATGCTTTACTGTTGGCATGGCACAGGACTGATGGTAGCGCTCACCTTGTCTTCTCCGGACAAGCTTTTTTCCGGATACCCCAAACAATCGGAAAGGGGATTCATCAGACAAAATGACTTTACCCCAGTCCTCAGCAGTCCAATCCCTGTACCTTTTGCAGAATATCAGTCTGTCCCTGATGTTTTTCATAGAGAGAAGTGGCTTCCTCGCTGCCCTTCTTGACACCAGGCCATCCTCCAAAAGTCTTCGCCTCACTGTGCGTGCAGATGCACTCACACCTGCCTGCTGCCATTCCTGAGCAAGCTCTGCACTGGTGGTGCCCTGATCCCGCAGCTGAATCAACTTTAGGAGACAGTCCTGGCGCTTGCTGGACTTTCTTGGGCGCCCTGAAGCCTTCTTCGCAACAATTGAACCTTTTTCCTTGAAGTTCTTGATGATCTGATAAATGGTTGATTTAGGTGCAATCTTACTAGCAGCAATATCCTTGCCTGTGAAGCCCTTTTTGTGTAAAGCAATGATGACGGCACGTGTTTCCTTGCACGGTAACCATAGTTAACAGAGGAAGAACAATGATTTCACCTTCCTTTTAAAGCTTCCAGTCTGTTATTCTAACTCAATCAGCATGACAGAGTGATCTCCAGCCTTGTCAACACTCTCACCTGTGTTAACGAGAGAATCACTGACATGATGTCAGCTGGTCCTTTTGTGGCAGGGCTGAAATGCAGTGGAAATGTTTTTTTGGGGGATTAAGTACATTTTCATGACAACATTTTGCAATTAATTGCAATTAATCTGATCACTCTTCATAACATTCTGGAGTATATGCAAATTGGCATCATAAAAACTGAGGCAGCAGACTTTGTGAAAATTAATATTTGTGTCATTCTCAACTTTTGACCACGACTGTAGTTCTCAAAATCTGTAGTAGACAAACAAGTTTACGTGTAAAATATATAGGTTTACCAAATGTTTAAGTGATCATCAATAAGAGCAGTTGGATTAAGTAATAATAAAATGCATTTTAATAAAATAGAAGAGGATCATATCAAAAGTAATGTGAGCATTGCATTGTGAAAGGCAATTACTTTATATGAACATGTATTGCAATGTGAAACATGTATTGCAATGTGCAAGTTTGGCTAAAAAGTGACTGTATGATTTTGTGTGTTGTACTTAATCAATTGAAAATGCGCTTAGAGTTTTGAAACAACTGCCTTTTTGATTATCTGTTTTGAGTTTTGTACTAAGAGTTTTGAAAATGTACTATATACTTGTGAAAACTGCACCAAAGCGATTAAAATAACTGTAAGATATATCTCTAATTCAGACTTTCAAAGACCCTTTATTGTATTTTCCTAATATTTCAATTTGCTAAAACTTTGCAGGATACTACTAGTACATGTCATCATCATTACATTTACATTTTAGTCATTTAGCAGACGCTCTTATCCAGAGCGACTTACAGTTAGTGAGTGCATACATTTTTCATACTGCCCCCCCCCGTGGGAAACAAACCCACAACCCTGGCGTTGCAAGCGCCATGCTCTACCAACTGAGCTACAGGGGAATGTTTATTAATGAAAATATCATGTTGATAATGAACTTTAGCAAGATTGTCTTGAGCATTTTCCAATCACCACCAGGTTATTGCAGACCTAAAAAAAAAACATAACACAATGACCTCTAAAACAGCGATAAGCTTGGTATAGAGAAACATTGACAGAAGGTGTTCTTCGTAAGTTGTTTCCTTGTTCAAATTCACTTAGCAATGCCTGCTTAACAGACAGGCCAGTGTATTGACAAGTGAGGGTAAAAGTTTGAAATAAATAAATAAATGCTGTTGAATAGACTGACTTTTATCCCTGAAAATTCAGTAATAAAGCCTGGAGAGATCCCAATAAGGGGAGCAGTCTTTGAAGAAGCGAACAGAGGTGATTTAACTTCTTATGAGGCAATTCCAACTCATACAACAGTGCTTGAAAAATGGTCTCAGTTCGAAAAGAGGAATCTTCTTTTAATACCGTTTTGTATAAGAACTGCACACGGTAATGACTCTTGCAGATCTGAAGAAAGTGTCATTTTCTCCTCTAGTTTTACTCAGTGGACCAGGCTGTTCTTTTCAGTTATTAGGAAATTAATAATCTGTTATTTTACATTTACCTCATTTAGCAGACGCTCTTATCCAGAGTGACTTACAGAAGCAATTAGGGTTAAGTGCCTTGCTCAAGGGCACATGGACAGATTTTTCACCTAGTCGGCTCGGGGATTAGAACCAGCGACCTTTCGGTTACTGGCACAACGCTCTTAACCACTAAGCTACCTGCCGCCCTGTTATTACTGAAACCACCCCCCAGGTGTTTAATCCAATGCTTTCTGAAAAAAGAGTGTTGTCACCCAGCCATTATATATTCAAGGGGAAGCAACAGTGGCCATTATTATGTTGAGGAACATATGGTTTTCCTACAGCATGAGTTTGCATATTAATGGTATTCACAGTTGCTGCCAGATAGTAGTGACCCTTCATGTTGTCTGAGAGAAGACTGGAGTTCAAAAGCTGAACTGATGCCAAACAGAATAATTGCTTTATAACCAATAAAAGAGGCCTTGCACAAAACATTAAAGGTGCATTATGCAGAAATCGCTCCGCTATTTCCTGGTTGCTTGAATTCTAATAGTTCACCTAATTTCAGTCAATGTGACAAAACAAGCAATAGTGTAGAGAATCATTGTACCATCTAAACTGCTGTGAAATATATTTTCAATAACCAAAAATATTGTAATTTCAGCTATTTGAAGCTGGTGTACAAAACCAAAAGTAAAAGACACAAAAACTAAACTTAAGAAAAGGAAGCCTAGAAACAGTGCACATAGAACAGATCTACCGCTTCTTAGACTTGCTTTCAATGAGAATGACAGATCTATAATGCACATTTCTATGCGAATTTGGTCGGGTCGCCCAAAAAGTTATATATTGCAGCTTTATAAAGTAACAGCAACACTCTCCCCAAGGACAACTTTAATACAGTCATCTTCCCCACTAGCCATCGCTTTATTAATGTGTCCTGCACATCATTTCAAGAGGGTAAACACAAAAGTAGATGGAGAGGCACATGGTAGTATTGCAACAGGTCAATGATATAGAAAGTACAGTTGCAAATACATTTGGGGCAATCAGTTTGAAATATCAAAAACGGTGAGCACAATCTAATATTCAGAGTGAGCTTTGCTTATTTGTGATTTGTGACATGTGGTTTGAGTTTGAGGGAGCATCTATGCATGTTTATCATCGGGCCTCTGCTTGGCTTGTCTTCCTTCCCTCAGTATATAAACCATAATGAGCTGAGCTTTAGTTACAAGGGGGATTATCATGTGGTAGGGACAATATGCATTGTGGTGACGACCAATGATCGGCCATGAAGTAGATTGATTGTATGTACTGTCTGCCACACATTTGTTCAGAGTCGTGACTTATATGTTTTGGATGCAGACACTAGTTGAAGATGATGCAAGTCTGTTTAATTCATGGACTAGATATGAGTTACAGTAGTGTGTCTTCACAACATGCTGGGCAATTTGTTTGGTTTATAACCCTTTTTATGATTGCATGTCCATGGATTTACTTGTTGACAGATCAGATTTAAGTGTGCTTTTGTTATTGCTATTGTTTTGGCTTGGTACTCAACTTCAGTTGCCTGTAACTTCTCTAATGTAATATACAGCATGGGGCACCCTCATGTTCTGTTTTACAGCGTCATAGCCTAGCTTTATTGTTGTACTTTCTTTACAGTTGTTCTATTAAACGTCTCAATTTGGAAAACGAGAACTCTGTACACATTCCGAGGCACAAGTTGGGGGCATTATTAGGAGCCTTGGGAGAAAAATTAAATAATTCTTCAATTTACATACATTTGGTCCTAAATGGAATGCCTATGGCTTTTTGGACCTTATTCACAAGTCCTTTGATTTTAGTTTGCCTGTTTTTGTAATAGGTGAATCTATTATGTACAAAAGCATACATATTGACACTGTATAGCAGAGCACTAATAAGAAACAACCATCTTGATCAGCTTCATATTGTTTATTCAGACATATTCAAAGCCAACTTTTCATTTTACTATAATTTGGCACCTTCTATGTGAAATTGTAACATGTCAAATATTAGAAAAAGTTAATGCCATCATTTGAACCCACCAACCCGGATGTCTATAGATTCTTGATGTGACCACAGTGTTTTGCTTGAACACTACATTTGGTGACCGCAGAGGCTCTATAAGCCCTATGTTTAAAATCTCAGTTGGAGCATCAGAAGGAATGTTACCACTTTCGACAGTTAACACTGTTATTTTCACATTATAACAGAAAAAGAGAGCAAATAACAAGTAGCACAAACCATGTGTGATGGGGCCAGTTTGACCGGAGATCCCTAAGCACTTTCTAAGTCGCTGTTAACGACCGTAATGGTCGTTTAATCATACGCACATCCAAAGCAATCCGTCTCGAAGTTGGAGTGCCACATATCGCTCCGCCTGCCAAGAGACGTCCTGAGGGAGCCCTAAAGCCGAGTCAGACAGTCTTTTTGGTGTCAGATATAAGATTTTTACGCATGCAAAGATTACAAAATAGACTTTATTAAGGTCATAATTTCTGTCATAGTCTATCAGCCAACGGTAGTTAAGGTCGTCGTAATACCTCCAGGGTAGAGTGCAGCAGGGCCATTTTAAGGAGGGGCCTGGGGATTAATGATGTCTAATGATAGGTTTATGACTCCAAAATCGGACTGTTCGGAACAGCGGGACGTGAATGTCAAAATAAAATATATCAGTGTGCTTCAAATCCATCACACACAAAGGAAAATAATATCAACTTAAGTTGCCAAAAAGAGAGAGAAAAAATAATGAAATGAAATAAAGCACAATCCCTGTTGTTCACCCTCGTAATAGCAAAAACATGCCTAGTTCCTAGCATGCACAATATAAGAACAGCCGTTCTCAGACTATTGTACTAACATAAATACTTTAACCTTTTGGGCATGGACAAAGCCTTGCTTGATCATGAGCACTTTAAAAAGAATAGATGGGACTAGCTGGGAATGAGACGTTGCTCAATAAGTTAGAACATCTGAAGTTTATGTTGGCTGCAATTGTATTCAGCAGTTAACAATTTAGGTGGAAGTCAAGATAATTGGGAAGAACTTGTGAGGTTTTTAATTGGGTGGGGGGAAAAGTGTTTTTGGATAAAGTATTTACTTAAATGGTATCTTCCAGAATTTCTAATCAGTTTAGTGGAGTCTTTTATCTCAGTCAGCCACACTTACTACACTTGCAGACACTTTAAATTTGCTCAAGGCCCTCTGAAATGAGTTATGTGCTTTTCCACTACCGCATGCAATGAACACACAGCTCTCATTCAATCAGACACAAACTGGGCTATCAACTCCCCACGGTAGGTGACATCACACCTACTGCTGCTGGAGCTTAGAGGGTTTGTGTTGGCTGGGAAACATATCAAACTGCGACAAAGACAGCTTGGATAAAAATCGTAGACAATGCACTAGGCAATTTATTGAGAATGGGGACCATTCTAAAGCATAAGTAATGCAAACATGCACGTCTCTTCAAAAGTCTAATTCTAGCTCGCACTTCTTGCCAACCCTGTTTAATATCCTAGTAGCTCATCCATCCACATGAGTGTATGCTTGACTGGATACATTATTTAACTCCTTCAGAGCTGCTACCATTTTGCCATAGTACCTTAGCCTACACTGTACCCTCCAACGTGGCACATGAGTTTGACAGGTTTACCCACATGTGTGATGTTTTTCTGCATTTGGCTGGCAAAGTGTTAAATGTACAGTGACTTGCGAAAGTATTCACCCCCCTTGGCATTTTTACTATTTTGTTGCCTTACAACCTGGAATTAAAATTGATTTTTTGGGGGTTTGTATCATTTGATTTACACAACATGCCTACCACTTTGAAGATGCAAAATATGTTTTATTGTGAAACAAACAACAAATAATACAGAAAAACAGAACTTGAACGTGCATAACTATTCACCCCCCCAAAGTCAATACTTTGTAGAGCCACCTTTTGCAGCAGTTACAGCTGCAAGTCTCTTGGGGTATGTCTCTATAAGCTTGGCACATCTAGCCACTGGGAGTTTTGCCCATTCTTCAAGGCAAAACTGCTCCAGCTCCTTCAAGTTGGATGGGTTCCGCTGGTGTACATCAATCTTTAAGTCATACCACAGATTCTCAATTGGATTGAGGTCTGGGCTTTGACTAGGCCATTCCAAGACATTTAAATGTTTCCCCTTAAACCACTCAAGTGTTGCTTTAGCAGTATGCTTAGGGCCATTGCCCTGCTGGAAGGTGAACCTCTGTCCCAGTCTCAAATCTCTGGAAGACTGAAACAGGTTTCCCTCAAGAATTTCCCTGTATTTAGCGCCATCCATCATTCCTTCAATTCTGACCAGTTTCCCAGTTCCTGCCGATGAAAAACATCCCCACAGCATGATGCTGCCACCACCATGCTTCACTGTGGGGATGGTGTTCTCGAGGTGATGAGAGGTGTTTGGTTTGTGCCAGACATAGCGTTTTCCTTGATGGCCACAAAGCTCAATTTTAGTCTCATCTGACCAGAGTACCTTCTTCCATATGTTTGGGGAGTCTCCCACATGCCTTTTTGCGAACACCAAATGTGTTTGCTTATATTTTTCTTTAAGCAATGGCTTTTTTCTGGCCACTTTTCCATAAAGCTCAGCTCAGCACCAATTTGGACTATTTTGTGTATGTCCATTACATGAAATCCAAATAAAAATCCATTTAACTTACAGGTTGTAATGCAACAAAATAGGAAAAACGCCAAGGGGGATGAATACTTTTGCAAGGCACTGTACCTTCATGAATGTAGGTCCCTTATATTCTTCCCAAGAGATCAACATTCTTTTGTCAGTAATAAATGTTTTGCTTATGTCTCGTATTTACAGACAAAACTACAGCTAAGGCTTACTGTGAAGCTAGCTAGCTATCTGCCCAGTCATCTGTGCAGAAATCCACATGACCCCATGTTATCATATCTGGAGTGCACACAAACTGTAGCTCAGTTGCCATGCTCACTTTGAATTACACCGATGCAGTGCTAATCTGGCAGGTTTAGACACTAATGGATGGCTTAACCTCTGCACTGTACACTGGCATTGCCATGGGCTTTGTAGGAGAGAAGGTTCTCGTTCTCACAGTACAGCCTATTTACACCGCTTGCTATTTTAAAGAAAGGTGTGATTGTGCAGGGCAGATGCTGGCTATTGTGTGGATTGGGAAAAAAACATGTTTGCTTGAGCAATGAACTAATGAGCATATAATCAATTGGGTTTCAGTGATGGATTTGTTTATACATGACTAGATAGATTTGATTAAACAAATCTCGACATTGATCAGTAAACAACAATTCTACAGTGACCTTTGTGACTAGGGCAGAGTTTCATTCACACTGTGCATTCCTGCTGAAGCATAAATTACCTTTAAAAGTATGTTATAGTGCGCTGCTCTATAGCGCACCTCAGATTGAATTCCTGCCTAGGTGTATTGAAGCAGACAGGTCCACTTGGACAGGTGCACAGTGTTTGTGTCTGTGAGTCAGAGATGCCAATGCACTTCCTGCATATCTGATTTACCTAGAGATAGAAAGGGAGCCAGACTACTGGTGTTTTAGGCAAAAAAATTATTGAGATATCCATCTAATTGAATCTCTGAATGGCTCTCCAGTGAGTCCATAAAATGCCTTTTTATTAGAGCCGAGCACTAGACCAGTTTGGCTACAGTATCATTGGTTTCTTTTTCCCCTTCTCGACTCCTAGGCTGTCTGTTTATCTTCACGAGTACCCGCATAATTAGTTTGTATTTTTCTTCTTCCTCATAATCTTATCGAGTCCTAAAGTTGCTTTCCTTCCTTCCTTCCTTCCTTCCTTCCTTCCTTCCTTCCTTCCTTCCTTCCTTCCTTCCTTCCTTCCTTCCTTCCTTCCTTCCTTCCACAGCCCAATATCATATTTGGTCATGAAAAGAATGAAAGGAGGTGCAGGGCTATAAGTGAATAGAAAGGAGTGAAGGACACCATGTACAATGTTGGGGAGCTTAAAAAAGACAAAACAAACGTTGTGTGACTGATGAAAAATGAATCAGCTGGTCTATATTTTGTCATGTTCTTTTTTTCTGCAGCCATCTCAGCATGACTACTTTGCCAGAATATTATACATAATTGAAGTCGTATAATTATGGATTTGCAAAAATAATACTATTATGGAATTCAGTCTCTACTATTTTGAAACAACAGGCTCAGAAAGCTTTGATGTCTGAATCTGACACAGAGAGGAATAATTGTGTCTGTGCTGACACAGTGTACCCTGCTATAATCGAATATGGAGAGGACATCTTCCATTCTGTGTGGAAGACTGCTTGCCGTTGATTCTGTGACCAGGGCCGAGGGCTCATATTCAAAAAGTGTCTCAGGGTAAGAGTACTGATCTAGGATCAGGTCCCCCCTGTCCATATAATATTATTCATTTTGATCTAAAAGCTAAAACTGATGCTATATCAGCACTTGAGACTCTTTGTGAGTACAGGCCCTGTCTTCCAGCCCCCCCTTGACTGTTTCTGCAGCCCTGAATGGGCTGACATTGTCCTGAATGGCATAGTGTCCCAAACAGGGTGTGATGCAGACACCCTAATCCCCCGGGGGCATGCACATTGTCTACAGTGGCGTTAGTAGATCAACCGAGGTCTGCAGCATTTGCAGAAAAGTTAATCTTTTTTTTTCTTCCCATACCCCCTCCCCCTAAACAGGAACACTTCGGTCCATTACCTAATTCATAGAGCTACGGAGACAAAAATCTGGTCACAGGCAAGTTTCACTTAGTAATGCTGGAGAGAGTTGGAGGGTGATGATTCAAGGGAGTTAGTGTTGATGGATCTCTTCCTATTCCCCACGTCCAAGCCTTTATGATGGATGGTATATAGTGCACACCTTTGGCATGACATCAACAAATAGTATTATGTTGACTCAACCCATATGTATTTAATCTGCAATCCACACTTCCCACAAATGAATCAGTTTCTCAGACTTGCCGGGATTACGCTATGGTTTTTACCAAAGACATTAGCATGATCTCAAGTATAAAGTTACATGACTTCCATCAAAAGGTGACTAATTCACATATGATCACATTCTTTTGTGATATGTCATATTCAGCTATTTAGATGGCATACATTGATCTCTATGCTCCAATTCTCCCTGAAAATGTGTAACGTACAAAATATCCCAGATAATTATTTTCCAAACATACCTGTCATTATGTTACTGCTGGCATTCAAAATGGTCGCCCTCTGCTGGTGATTTGCAGGATGTGCAATGATAGAAGTAAAAGGAGGGCTGTGATTGGTTACATTTCTTACTATGCCAATTCCTCTGTATAAAATGGGCCGTAACTTTAAAACAAGCAGAGATCCCACTCTGGAACGTTGCTCTGCCCTTAGAGTAGGCTTGGCCTGTACAGTGAGGGGAAAAAAGTATTTGATCCCCTGCTGATTTTGTACGTTTGCCCACTGACAGACATGATCAGTCTATAATTTTAATGGTAGGTTTATTTGAACAGTGAGATACAGAATAACAACAAAAAAATCCAGAAAAACGCATGTCAAAAATTTTATAAATTGATTTGCATTTTAATGAGGGAAATAAGTATTTGACCCCTCTGCAAAACATGACTTAGTACTTGGTGGCAAAACGCTTGTTGGAAATCACAGAGGTCAGACGTTTCTTGTAGTTGGCCACCAGGTTTGCACACATCTCAGGAGGGATTTTGTCCCACTCCTCTTTACAGATCTTCTCCACGTCATTAAGGTTTCGAGGCTGACGTTTGGCAACTCGAACCTTCAGCTCCCTCCACAGATTTTCTATGGGATTAAGGTCTGGAGACTGGCTAGGCCACTCCAGGACCTTAATGTGCTTCTTCTTGAGCCACTCCTTTGTTACCTTGGCCGTGTGTTTTGGGTCATTGTCATGCTGGAATACCCATCCACGACCCATTTTCAATGCCCTGGCTGAGGGAAGGAGGCGTTTTTCTGGATTTTTGTTGTTATTCTGTCTCTCACTGTTCAAATAAACCTACCATAAAAATTATAGACTGATAATTTATTTGTCAGTGGGCAAACAAAATCAGCAGGGGATCAAATACTTTTTTCCCTCACTGTATACTGTATATACCGTATACCGGGGTATCTTGAAGTACAGACGGTATGATTTTCAACCTTACCATAGAGTATATTATATTTAACAATATATAGAAACATTTGCCAAATCAAACATTTAATATTTTCAATATTCATGTTTTATATTTTTCAATATTTATAATTTAAAGTAAAAATTGTTTTATTTGAAATCAAAATACCACTCATATTACAGAGCAAGTGGTAAAGCTTCATATGATACACATTTTTGCTTTGTAGCATCTACAGATTAAACATGGAGTCTTAAAGGAGGCCTGGTTAAGGCCAACATTTCATAAATATGCCAACTTTGCTAAATTATTTCTCAATTATGCTTTTAGATACAAATGTCAAATATGTCAACAATCATTCCTCCAAAGGACTATTCTACGGATTACATTTTGTGAAAATCCCCCAAATCATGGTCTTTTGTTTATGGGTTTCGTGAGGAATCACTCTGTAACCACCTGCAATGAACACAAGCCCAAACAGTAATATCAAGCCAATTTATTCATTTCTATCGAGAACACTCAAATAAAAGCTATCCTGTCATCTGAATAGATGTATGTGGAACACAAGAATGTTATGGGAAGCTTTCCTTTGAAACTCTTCCCACTGCTTCAAACTAACGATTGATCACATTGGAAACAATGTGCCCAGAACATTTGCAGCTGCCAACATGTGTTTGCCATATTGGTCCTCATAAGAACAGGCAGAATATCACCTTAATTTCATGCATCTGTGCCAGTAGTTTCGTCATAAGGATGTAGGAAGCGGACTATCCTATACCACCCGCAGACAGAATTGTGCCAGAGACGCTAAATAGGTATGACACCTTCTACAGAGATCTACAGTCTCTCACAGGTAATCAATTCAGTTCAATAGGTTTTGGCAAACGCCACCCTCTTCTCTGCCGAAAAGCATGTGATCTATCTCTCACACTCATCACCTGAGGGCTCTTTGTCTCATAAAATCCCCAGCATGGGAAAAGGTAATCTTTGTGTTATTGTGATGTTAAGGAGAAGAGTGACAGTATACAAGAGACAGACAAGACATGCAAGGGGATAATCAACAAGGGGCTATGCATTCTATGTAAAATAATGATCGGCGTGACCTTCCACAGAGGTGCATTATTACCAGAGAATGCATAGAGCCCCGAGTTGATTATCCCTTTTATACCATGGCTATAATTTGACACATTGCCGCAAGAAATGTGTTCATTTGCTGGTAGAAATGTGTTCAACATCCACTGAAGTTGCTAGCAAGTTTACTAGATAGCTACAGTAGTTGCTGTGGTAATCAAACAAACAGACATGCTAATTTCGCTAACCAAACCATCAGTCCTAGCTTGCTATTATGACAATCGAAATCAACAATGCCAATAATCTTTTCTTTGGACTTTTGCTTTCAAAAGCAGCTCAAACAGAACATGTAAGAATTAACTATAGCCATTGAATTCTACAGTGAAAATATACTGTGCGTTATAGGGAAATAATGCACGCTCTAGAATGCCCTTCAAGCCAATCAGAAACAAGTATTCAACAATGCCATGGTATAAACTGAAAAACCTCAAAGCAATTAGGTACAAATTCAATCTTCCCCATACAAAGGGTTCTAAATACCTTTCAGCAATTCGAATTTACATCATTTTAATTGAGTTAAAGCTTAAGTTGTATTTTCGGATTCAAAGGCCAAGGTTACAGCCCAGACCAGGTGAAAGACAGTACAGTGCAGCAAAGACATAAACCATGATATTGGAACAAGTGTGGGAGCCAGAAGGTATTTAAGGTTAGCGAACATACAAGGCAGAGAACCTGACCAGAGCAGATGTCCATAGGGCCCAGATGTTTAAGTGGGTTAGACACTGTATGCAACCTCCCCTTGACCTCAGCTAAGTAGATGGTGTAGTCTGGCTAAATATGGTGTAGGTCTGCATTATAGAAGCCGAGCACTACTGCAGGTTTTTGTGGTTCTGACGTGACAATTCACATTAAGGGTTGTGGTTGAGGTTCTTTCCTTAAACTGTGTTGTTACATTCACAACATCAGCCTCTAAGGGAATTAATTTGTTTGTAAGATCGTTGGTCATGACTCTCTTTTCTGACACATTCACATGTTTAGTAAAGGAGGAAGATGAATGACCTCACATGGTATGAAGCACTGGGAATGCAATGCAGTGCAGTGTTAGTGTTTGTCCTCATTTCACTGCACCAGTGCCTCCATCGTGAGGGCAAAGGCATCCTAAGGTGAAGCCGGCCTTGAAAACCAGTACCATAAACCTGCAGTAGTGCTTGGCAGAGGCACAAGCGGATGATCTATATTAGTTGGTGGAACATATTTTTTTTTGATGAAGGCTCAGACAACCATAACAGCAAGACCTCATTGATCATAAACAGACACGAATAGGGCTGGTGAACTAACAAGTTGGCCGCAGCCGAGATTCCAAGATGGTCTCATACTTCTAAATCCCGTTTCATTTTCAGATACCCTCCAGAAAAGCAGTGCAGTAAAGGTTTCCAAGAATATGTTTTATGGATTTGTTTATTTTGTTGTATGTCTCGCCATGACTCCTCAAGATCCTACTAAAACGTTATGGTGCTTATGACATCCAATAGAGGCCTATCCGAATATCGGAGGTTGTCAGGTGTTTTATTTTCCCCAACATAGATAATTTGAACCATCCTATAAGGATGCAAGGAACTATACCTCATTTGCATGTCACCTATGTCAGTACCAAAGCCATCACAAGAACCTATATACTAGGCGGTGTCAAAGACTCCAGTCACCCAAGTCATAGACTGTTCTCTCTGCTACCGCACGGAAAGCGGTACCGGAGCGCCAAGTCTAGGTCCAAAAGGTTCCTTAACAGCTTCTACCCCCAAGCCATAAGACTGCTGAACAATGAATCAAATGGCCACCCGGACTATTTACATTGACCACCCCTCCCCTTTGTTTTTACACTGCTGCTACTCGCTGTTTATTATCTATGCATAGTCACTTTACCCCTACCTACATGTACAAATTACCTCGACTAACCTGTACCCCCTCACATTGACTCGGTACCGGTACCCCCTGTATATAGCCTTGTTATTGTTATTTTATTGTATTACTTTTTATTTAATTTTTTACTTTAGTTTATTTGGAAAACTCTATTTCTTGAACTGCATTGTTGGTTAAGGGCTTGTAAGTAAGCATTTCACGGTAAGGTCTACACCTGTTGTATTCTGCGCATGTGACAAATAACATTTGATTTGATTTGAAGTGACTCAAATGACGAGTTTGCTTTAACAATGCAAACGTGAAGAAGAGACAATGAGCAGTGGCCACTGCACCCCCTGAAATCTGATTGGCCAACTCAGCTCAACCTCTTGCAAATTGAAGAAAAGTTATGAAACACGGATAGACACGAATGAGAAATATTTTATACGTTTGTAATTTTTTTTAGTTGTAAATTGTTTTGGGGAAGCCTGGCTTCCCTTGGCATCCATGAATACACACCACTTACATTCAAATGGCGGGTGGACAGTGCACTGTTTGGATTCTGGACTTAATTTGGAGTAGATTAATGTGCGCTGGGAACCTACTTAAAGTGGCAATATGTAACTTTTTGGGTGACCCAACCAAATTCACATAGAAATGTGAGTTAAAGATCTATCATTCTACTTGAAAGAAAGTCTAAGAAGCGGTAGATCTGTTCTATGTGCACTATTTCTATGCTTCCCGTTCTTAAGTTTTGTTTCGGCATCTTTTACTTTCGGTTTTGTACACCAGTTCACATAGCTGAAAATACAATAATTTTGGTTATGGAAAATATATTTCACAGCGGTTTAGATGGTGCAATGATTCTCTACGCTGTACTATCTCATTTTGTCACATACACTGAAATTAGGCGAAATGGCGGAACGATTTCTGCATAGTACAACTTTAACCTACTTTTTGAAGTGATTAGTTTGACAATCAGATGAAAACATTATGACTGGTTGTGTTCATGACACATTTAAAGGTAATACATTTTGACAGTTAAATTACATGTCTTTACTATAAAGGCCCTAAAAAAATGATTGGAGGTCCCGTAAAATAAATAGAGACCCCCCGAATGTCACGGTATAATTTACACTCAGGTGGCACTTTCAAATGAATTTACTGCTGTATGCTAATACCCTTATATACAATCCTGAGGTTTTAATAATAATAATAATATGCCATTTAGCAGACGCTTTTATCCAAAGCGACTTACAGTCATGCGTGCATACATTTTTTTTTGTGTATGGGTGGTCCCGGGGATCGAACCCACTACCTTAGCGTTACAAGCGCCGTGCTCTACCAGCTGAGCTATAGAGGACCACAGGTTGAATGCGAACACTGTAACAAGGCTTTTGGAATTGATTTATTTGAAAAGGAAATGTACCAAACCTAAGCTGAAGCATTAAATGCGTTGAACCATCATAATTACTGTATATTGAAAAAATCCACCTTGCATCAATTAAGGTTCAAAATGTTATGGCCCCCCCCTAAACTGGGTCTGTGCCCCATGTTGGCCACTCCATAAAACAGTTTCTGGACACGCCACTGACAATGAACCCAAAAAGTAGATGAGTTAAGCACATTGGACCAGGTTGTAGTGTCTGTGCAATGTCAACACAGGCCCAGGTTAGTTGGACTTCCAACTCTTCACCACACAGGAGATGTCTGAGAGAGGGCTTTTCAGAGGATCAGACTGGGAATCTTAACGCTTGTCAGGTATGTCGGAAAACAGCTCTGGTCTGATAAATATTTATAGGACTAAACCAATGTGGCATGGAAATCTGAATGCCAGAGGGAGAAAAAAGAGAGTAAAGCAGAAACAGTGAAAGACAAAATGTACCCTTAAATTCATTTTTAAATGATTGTTTTAACTGAAGGTTTATTCCATGAGCACAGTGTCCATATTAGGACAACTTCTATGAATGTGTTACTATGTCCTAATATGGACACCGTATACACCTGCCTTTGTCACAGATACTGTGGAAATATCATTGGTAGCCCAAGGGAATGGCAGATACAGAGTAATAGTGATACAACCCTTGACATTTGCAACACATGAGATACATTTTAGAATGATTGATTTAACCTTTTCATCAAGAGATTTGGTAAGACCTTTTGACTCATTTAAGCAAGACCCCCTGCACAGAGATCCTAGTAGGGCTGTTGCGGTGACCGTATTACTGCCACACCAGCGGTCACAAGTCATGAAGTCAGTCAAATTCCACATGACCGTTTAGTCACGGTAATTAGGCTTCTCCAAGCTCTGATGCTGCTGCTGGTCATTAGTAGCCTACCAAACTTGCTAACTGCCTGGTACTCAGCACTCTGTTGTCAAAACTCCAATCAAACACTTCATGAGAGCCCATGAGCTCATGTTGCGCAACATTTCTATAGGCTATGCAATTGCGGGAGAAAACAGAGTGATGGCCGCTAATAAAAAGAGGAGGATCCCATCAGCTTTCTATAGGCTAGGCCTACTATATTTATTTCTCAACTTTCCTAATATTAAGCACATTGCTTATATTTAAAACAGGAGTATAGCCTACCTGGCTAGCATGAAAATAAATCATGGGGAAAAGCGTCCTCCATTCGCTATTTAAGTGCATAGACGACATGTATTTTTTCCCGCTGCCCCTGTTTCGATACAGGTGCATGATAATGGTCCATTCTAAATCAAAACAAATGTCACATATACAGTACCAGTCAAAAGTTTGGACACACCTACTCATTCCAGGTTTTTTTTTTATTTGTACTATTTTCTACATTGTAGAATAATTGTGAAGACATCAAAACTATGAAATAACACATATGGAATCATATAGTAACCAAGAAAGTGTTAAACAAATCAAAATATATTTCATATGAGATTTTTTAAAGTAGCCACCCTTTGCCTTGATGACAGCGTTGCACACTCTTGGCATTCTCTCAACCAGCTTCATGAGGTAGTCACCTGGAATGCTTTTCCAACAGTCTTGAAGGAGTTCCAACATATGCTGAGCACTTGTTGGCTGCTTTTCCTTCACTCTGCGTTCCAACTCATCCCAAACCAATGTAGAAAATATAAAAAATAAAGAAAAACCCTTGAATGATTAGTTGTGTCCAAACTTTTGACTGATACTGTATATTATTTAGTATGCAGTGAGGGAAAAAAGTATTTGATCCCCTGCTGATTTTGTACGTTTGCCCACTGACAAAGACATGATCAGTCTATAATTTTAATGGTAGTGTCACACCCTGGCTCTGGGACTCTATTTGTTGAGCCAGGGTGTGTTCATTCTATGTGTTCTGTTTCTATGTTGGGTGTTTCTAGTTCGTCATTTTCTATGTTTGACTGAGTGACTCCCAATCAGAGGCAACGAGTGTCAGCTGTTTGCTGGTTGTCTCTGATTGGGAGCCATATTTAACTGTCTGTGTTTCACTTTGTGTTTGTGGGTTTTTGTTCCTTGTCGGTCTTTGTCACCGTGGACTTCACGAATCGTTTATTGTTTTGTTTTGTGCTTTAATATAATAAAGTATCATGTTCGCTCAACACGCTGCGCATTGGTCTACTTCGCTTCAAGACGATCGTGACAGAAAAACCCACCATAAAAGGACCAAGCAGCGTGTCCAGGAGCAGGCAGCCTGGTCATGGGAGGAGATATTAGACGGGAAAGGGTCCTGGACCTGGGAGGAAATCCTGGCCGGGATGGATCGCCGGCCATGGAGTGAGACGGTGGAGAGGCGACGGAGAGAGGAGCAGCGGCGTCAGCAGGGTCAACGTCGGACAGGCGAGAGGCAACCCCAAAACATTTTTAGGGGGGGGCACACGGCAGGGGCGACGAGGGAGCAGGAGGTAGTGTTGCAGAGGATGGAGCATTTGGAGGCGATAAGGGAAATGGTGAGAAAGGAGGCACGGCGAGAGGAACTCGGTAGGCAGCTGAGGGAGCGGGGGTTATGACGAAACCCAGTCCCGCTCCTCACACCAAGCAAGTGGTGTGCGTCACCAGTCCGGTCCGGCCCGTTCCTGCTTCCCGCACTAAGTGTAAGGTGCACGCCGCCAGCCCAGCCCGGCATGTTCCTGCCCCTCGCACCAAGCCTACGATGTGCGTCGCCAGCCCAGTCCGGCCTGTCCCTGTTCCACGCACCAAGCCTACGGTGTGCGTCGCCAGCCCAGCCCGGCCTGTCCCTGCTCCACGCACCAAGCCTACGGTGTGCGTCGCCAGCCCAGCCCGGCCTGTCCCTGTTCCACGCACCAAGCCTACGGTGTGCGTCGCCAGCCCTGTCCGGCCTGTCCCTGCTCCACGCACCAAGCCTACGGTGTGCGTCGCCAGCCCAGCCCGGCCTGTCCCTGTTCCACGCACCAAGCCTACGGTGTGCGTCGCCAGCCCTGTCCGGCCTGTCCCTGCTCCACGCACCAAGCCTACGGTGTGCGTCGCCAGCCCAGCCCGGCCTGTCCCTGTTCCACGCACCAAGCCTACGGTGTGCGTCGCCAGCCCTGTCCGGCCTGTCCCTGCTCCACGCACCAAGCCTACGGTGTGCGTCGCCAGCCCTGTCCGGCCTGTCCCTGCTCCACGCACCAAGCCTACGGTGTGCGTCGCCAGCCCAGCCCGGCCTGTCCCTGCTCCACGCACCAAGCCTACGGTGCGCGTCGCCAGCCCGGCCCGGCCTGTTCCTGCCACTCGCACCAAGCCAGGGGTGCGAGTCGTCAGCCTGGTCCAGCCCGTTCCTGCCACTCGCACCAAGCCAGGGGTGCGAGTCGTCAGCCTGGTCCAGCCCGTTCCTGCTACTCGCACCAAGCCAGGGGTGCGAGTCGTCAGCCTGGCAAGGCCCGTCGCTGCTCCACGCACCAAGCCAGGGGTGCGAGTCGTCAGCCCGGTGAGGCCCGTTCCGGCTCCACGCACCAAGCCAGGGGTGCGCATCGTCAGCCCGGTCCGGCCCGTTGCTGCTCCACGCACCAAGCCAGGGGTGCGCATCGACAGCCAGGTCCGGTCCTTTCCTGCCTCACGCACCAAGCCTGGGGTGCGCGTCGTCAGTCCGGCACAACCCGTGCCTGGGTCATCGGTGCCAGATCAGGTACCGCTTTATTGCTCCCCAACGGAGCTGAAGCTAGCCGCTCCTGCTACGTCCAGGTCAGCTCCAGCCAGCGGAGCCAGACTGGACCAGGGGCGCTATGGGGGGTTTATTGGAGGGTGGTGGTCAAGGCCGGAGGCAGAACCGCCGCCGAGGAGGTATGCCCGCCCAGCCCTCCCCTGTTTTGCTTTATTTGAGGCGCGGTCGCAGTCCGCGCCTTTAGGGGGGGGGTACTGTCACACCCTGGCTCTGGGACTCTATTTGTTGAGCCAGGGTGTGTTCATTCTATGTTGGGTGTTTCTAGTTCGTCATTTTCTATGTTTGACTGAGTGACTCCCAATCAGAGGCAACGAGTGTCAGCTGTTTGCTGGTTGTCTCTGATTGGGAGCCATATTTAACTGTCTGTGTTTCACTTTGTGTTTGTGGGTTTTTGTTCCTTGTCGGTCTTTGTCACCGTGGACTTCACGAATCGTTTATTGTTTTGTTTTGTGCTTTAATATAATAAAGTATCATGTTCGCTCAACACGCTGCGCATTGGTCTACTTCGCTTCAAGACGATCGTGACAGGTAGGTTTATTTGAACAGTGAGAGACAGAATAACAACAAAAAAATCCAGAAAAACGCATGTCAAAAATGTTATAAATTGATTTGCATTTTAATGAGGGAAATAAGTATTTGTCCCCTCTGCAAAACATGACTTAGTACTTGGTGGCAAAAGCCTTGTTGGCAATCACAGAGGTCAGACATTTCTTGTAGTTGGCCACCAGGTTTGCACACATCTCAGGAGGGATTTTGTCCCACTCCTCTTTGCAGATCTTCTCCAAGTGATTAAGGTTTCGAGCCTGACGTTTGGCAACTCGAACCTTCAGCTCCCTCCACAGATTTTCTATGGGATTAAGGTCTGGAGACTGGCTAGGCCACTCCAGGACCTTAATGTGCTTCTTCTTGAGCCACTCCTTTGTTGCCTTGGCTGTGTGTTTTGGGTCATTGTCATGCTGGAATACCCATCCACGACCCATTTTCAATGCCCTGGCTGAGGGAAGGAGGTTCTCACCCAAGATTTGACGGTACATGGCGCCGTCCATCGTCTCTTTGATGCAGTGAATTTGTCCTGTCCCCTTAGCAGAAAAACACCCCTAAAGCATAATGTTTCCACCTCAATGTTTGACGGTGGGGATGGTGTTCTTGGGGTCATAGGCAGCATTCCTCCTCTTCCAAACACGGCGAGTTGAGTTGATGCCAAAGAGCTCGATTTTGGTCTCATCTGACCACAACACTTTAACCCAGTTCTCCTCTGAATCATTCAAATGTTCGTTGGCAAACTTCAGACCGGCCTGTATATGTGCTTTCTTGAGCAGGGGGACCTTGCGGGCACTGCAGGATTTCAGTTCTTCACGGCATAGTGTGTTACCAATTGTTTTCTTGGTGACTATGGTCCCAGTTGCCTTGAGATCATTGACAAGATCCTCCCGTGTAGTTCTGGGCTGATTTCTCACCATTCTCATGAACATTGCAACTCCACGAGGTGAGATCATGCATGGAGCCCCAGGCCGAGGTAGATTGACAGTTCTTCTGTGTATCTTCCATTTGCGAATAATCGCACCAGCTGTTGTCACCTTCTCACCAAGCTGCTTGGCGATGGTCTTGTAGATCTACAATCTTGTCCCTGACATCCTTGGAGAGCTCTTTGGTCTTGGCCATGGTGGAGAGTTTGGAATCTGATTGATTGATTGCTTCTGTGGACAGGTGTCTTTTATACAGGTAACAAGCTGAGATTAGGAGCACTCCCTTTAAGAGTGTGCTCCTAATCTCTGCTCGTTACCTGTATAAAAGACACCTGGGAACCAGAAATCTTTCTGATTGAGGGGGGGTCAAATACTTATTTCCCTCATTTAAAATGCAAATCAATTTATACCATTTTTGACATGCTTGTTTCTGGATTTTTTTGTTTTTTTGACTGATCATTTCTTTGTCAGTGGGCAAACGTACAAAATCAGCAGGGGATTAAATACTTTTTTTCCCTCACTGTATGTAAAGATAAGATTAAATCAAGAATAGTCTGACGGGTGAATATTAGTCTATCACTTGTGAATTATATATTATCGCTTGTGAATGATGCCCAGTATAAGAAACAATGCCTTTTTTTTGCGACTTTTTCTAATCATAGTCGCACACCTCATGTAGCCTAGACCGATAGGCCTATATGTTTTTAATAAGGTTTGTATCACAACTAAAGTGGCCAAATAACTTCTTAAAATTAAGCACATTAATCTGCTTTACAAGGGGTGTAGAGCCTAACTGGCATACAGTTAAAGTCAGAAGTTTACATACACTTAGGTTGGAGTCATTAAAACTCGTTTTTCAACCACTATAAGGCTGGTTCATCCTTGGGAGCAATTTCCAAACGCCTGAATGTACCACGTTCATCTGTACAAACAATAGTACGCAAGTATAAACACCATGGGACCACGCAGCCGTCATACCACTCAGGAAGGAGACGCGTTCTGTCTCCTAGAGATGAACTTACTTTGGTGCGAAAAGTGCAAATCAATCCCAGAACAACAGCAAAGGACCTTGTGAAGATGCTGGAGGAAACAGGTACAAAAGTATCTATATCCACAGTAAAACGAGTCCTATATCGACATAACCTGAAAGGCCGCTCAGCAAGGAAGAAGCCACTGTTCCAAAACCGCCATAAAAAAGCCAGACTACGGTTTGCAACTGCACATGGGAACAAAGATCCTACTTTTTGGAGAAATGTCCTCTGGTCTGATGAAACAAAAATAGAACTGTTTGGCCATAATGACCATCGTTATGTTTGGAGGAAAAAGGGGGTGCTCTTGCAAACCCGAAGAACACCATTCCAACCGTGAAGCAAGGGGGTGGCAGCATCATGCTGTGGGGGTGCTTTGCTGCAGGAGGGACTGGTGCACTTCACAAAATAGATGGCATCATGAGGAAGGAAAATTATGTGGATATATTGAAGCAACATCTCAAGACATCAGTCAGGAAGTTAAAGCTTGGTCACATGGGTCTTCCAAATGGACAATGACCCCAAGCATACTTCTAAAGTTGTGGCAAAATGGCTTAAGGACAACAAAGTCAAGGTATTGGAGTGGCCATCACAAAGCCCTGACCTCAATCCTATAGAAAATGTGTGGGCAGAACTGAAAAAGCACGTGCGAGCAAGGAGGCCTACAAACCTGACTCAGTTACACCAGCTCTGTCAGGAAGAATGGGCCAAAATTCACCCAATTTATTGTGGGAAGCTTGTGGACGGCTACCCGAGATGTTTGACCCAAGTTAAACAATTTAAAGGCAATGCTACCAAATACTAATTGAGTGTATGTAAACTTCTCACCCACTGGAAATGTGATGAAAGAAATAAAAGCTGAAATAAATCATTCTCTCAACTATTATTCTGACATTTCACATTCTTAAAATAAAGTGGTGATCCTAACTGACCTAAGACAGGGAATTTTTACTAGGATTAAATGCCAGGAATTGTGAAAAACAGAGTTTAAATGTATTTAGCTAAGGTGTATGTAATTTTCCGACTTCAACTGTATGTCAGCTTGGGTGATATATACAGTGGGGAAAAAAAGTATTTAGTCAGCCACCAATTGTGCAAGTTCTCCCACTTAAAAAGATGAGAGAGGCCTGTAATTTTCATCATAGGTACACGTCAACTATGACAGACAAAATGAGGAAAAAAAATCCAGAAAATCACATTGTAGGATTTTTTATGAATTTATTTGCAAATTATGGTGGAAAATAAGTATTTGGTCAATAACATTTCTCAATACTTTGTTATATACCCTTTGTTGGCAATGACACAGGTCAAACGTTTTCTGTAAGTCTTCACAAGTTTTTCACACACTGTTGCTGGTATTTTGGCCCATTCCTCCATGCAGATCTCCTCTAGAGCAGTGATGTTTTGGGGCTGTCGCTGGGCAACACAGACTTTCAACTCCCTCCAAAGATTTTCTATGGGGTTGAGATCTGGAGACTGGCTAGGCCACTTCAGGACCTTGAAATGCTTCTTACGAAGCCACTCCTTCGTTGCCCGGGCGGTGTGTTTGGGATCATTGTCATGCTGAAGACCCAGCCACGTTTCATCTTCAATGCCCTTGCTGATGGAAGGAGGTTTTCACTCAAAATCTCACGATACGTGGCCCCATTCATTCTTTCCTTTACACGGATCAGTCGTCCTGGTCCCTTTGCAGAAAAAACAGCCCCAAAGCATGATGTTTCCACCCCCCATGCTTCACAGTAGGTATGGTGTTCTTTGGATGCAACTCAGCATTCTTTGTCCTCCAAACACAACGAGTTGAGTTTTTACCAAAAAGTTATATTTTGGTTTCATCTGACCATATGACATTCTCCCAATCCTCTTCTGGATCATCCAAATGCACTCTAGCAAACATCAGACGGGCCTGGACATGTACTGGCTTAAGCATGGGGACACGTCTTGCACTGCAGGATTTGAGTCCCTGGCGGCGTAGTGTGTTACTGATGGTAGGCTTTGTTACTTTGGTCCCAGCTCTCTGCAGGTCATTCACTAGGTCCCCCCGTGTGGTTCTGGGATTTTTGCTCACTGTTCTTGTGATCATTTTGACCCCACAGGGTGAGATCTTGCGTGGAGCCCCAGATCGAGGGAGATTTTCAGTGGTCTTGTATGTCTTCCATTTCCTAATAATTGCTCCCACAGTTGATTTCTTCAAACCAAGCTGCTTACCTATTGCAGATTCAGTCTTCCCAGCCTGCTGCAGGTCTACAATTTTGTTTCTGGTGTCCTTTGACAGCTCTTTGGTCTTGGCCATAGTGGAGTTTGGAGTGTGACTGTTTGAGGTTGTGGACAGGTGTCTTTTATACTGATAACAAGTTCAAACAGGTGCCATTAATACAGGTAACGAGTGGAGGACAGAGGAGCCTCTTAAAGAAGAAGTTACAGGTCTGTGAGAGCCAGAAATATTGCTTGTTTGTAGGTGACCAAATACTTATTTTCCACCATCATTTGCAAATAAATTAATAAAAAATCCTACAATGTGATTTTCTGGATTTTTTTTCCTCAATTTGTCTGTCATAGTTGACGTGTACCTATGATGAAAATTACAGGCCTCTCTCATATTTTTAAGTGGGAGAACTTGCACAATTGGTGGCTGACTAAATACTTTTTTCCCCCACTGTAACTACAATGGTTCAAATGTGACTATTTTCACATGAGGCTGTTGTTCACACTAAGGTAAATATATGCAGACTAAGTTTCCTTACCAGGATGTTCTCAGTTTGGAAGGCAACAATACAGAAAAAATAGTATACCAGACAATTCATCCCAGATGCATGTTTCAATAGTTGACGCAAAAAAAAGTAATTGTGAAGTACGCAGTTTTTTTTTTATTGTGAAGTCAAGTGCCCAGCCAAATGTTTAGCACAGTCAGCATCGTTGCTTGAGGGCTCCTGTCTGTGCTCTGTGCAGTAAGTGTTGATGAACTCATTAGCCTTCCAATGATGAAAACACAAGAGCCATTGCTCCAGAGAAGGGAGGGAGAGAGGGGAGGGAGATTGGGAAAGATTGAAAAGAGGGTCAGGGCTCCTTTACACCATGGAGGACATTACCTGTGATTAACACCCAGGCCAGTTCCAGAACATCTGTGTGGGATGAGAATTCTGCTCAGGCAAAACATAATGTTGGTCAGAGGAGAGGAGCATGGGCTGGCCGTTGTCGAATCCATGCACCATGCGGGGCGAGGGAGAAGGGAGAGAGAGTGAACGTTGTAAAGTGCTTTGTTTTTTAACAGATGTATCGTACAATTGACATCTGAATATTTGCAACTTTAATTAATCACTCGCCCTTTATGTATCTCGGCGGGCCATTAAAATTTAGCCATGGAAGACTATCTTCACGAAGCTATTGTCAACTTCTCAAAATCCTATACTGAGAGTGAAATAATTATCCACAGTTGGCTTACAGTTGTTTGGACAGCAGGTTCATTTACACATTTATGGATAATATATTAACTCTGGTGTCTCCTCGCATAGCTTCTGGGTCCCTGAGCTGAAGCAATTTGAGGACTTTTTGAAACATTGAGGATGCAAGCTATCAAACTTACTAGTTGACAGGGTTGTTAAACCATCATTATTTGGGCCGTAGAATCCATGATGAGGTTGTTACAGGTCATTGAGTTACTGCTATGCAGTGTTAACCTAGTACACTTACTATTTTATACTTGTCACATAAGTAATAGCCACCTGTAATCAATCCATTGGCCTTTTATTTTCTAAAATGGAGGGCAGTTAAAAAGTTATTTCCCAGTGACTGATACGCTGTTGTTTGCAACCCACATTTTCAATGACTTTAGTTTGAAGCTGGCAGACCACACCGTTGTAATTACTGCACTTTGGAAACGTTAAGTAGTCCATAATTTAATCATTGCAGCACTATCCATGTATCATAGCCAATCAAAATATGTTTATAGAACAATGTCTTGTTCCTGCCTGTCTTGATGACAGGGAACATAATACAGTATGAGAGAGGAAAACTAATAGGTTATTTTTGTAGTATCAAAAGCATTTATGTCTGCGTTATGTGGTTGACATGGGCTATTTCAAATCCCTTCTCATTTTTATCTAATTATCTAATAAGATCTGAAAGCGATGCTGATGTGATAACATTTGCACATGCGCTATGTTATTTCCCCCCCCTTTACACAATCTCTTCCTCCATCGAATTTCTTCATTTTTTTCAGTCAGTCTTCTTTTAATACCTGAGTTTGCCGTGGATCCCGTAATAATGAAATGGCTTAGAGACACATGACATGAACTACACCCTTGGGGGAGCGCCAAGGGTCTCCTTGTCTGGCCAAAGAGATATTATGTGAACATAAAACCACAAGCAGTGTTTCTCTCTTGGAGGGAATCAGAGTAGGGAGATGGTAGACAGTCAATATATGAGATCAGGGCACATAGTGGAGAGATGTCGCTTGCCAGGGTAAATTCAATTTCAATTTCAATGCCAGTACATGAATTAAAAACTAGTTGAGGGAATAAACAGTTATAAATGTTATAAAGGCAATAACTATTTGGAGAACATCGGTTCTGCGGGATACTGACTACTAGAAAAGTTGACTAGGATCTAGGGCTGTGGCGGTCACTAAATTTCGTCAGCCGGTGATAGTCAAGCAAATAACTGTCGGTCTCACGGTAATTGACCGTTAATTAACATAAACACATTTAGCATCTCCTGGCTTCCACACAGCCTACAAGCCATTTAAAAAAGTATAATAAATCCATGTAATATAGCCTACACCTTCACAA
Source organism: Coregonus clupeaformis (assembly GCF_020615455.1). Taxonomy (NCBI): domain Eukaryota; kingdom Metazoa; phylum Chordata; class Actinopteri; order Salmoniformes; family Salmonidae; genus Coregonus; species Coregonus clupeaformis. Next base: position 66,475,619 of record NC_059208.1, on the reverse strand, counting down.
TAAATCCATTATTTATTTTAGACAGGTCTAAAGAAGCATGATATGAAGAAAATGTAGTCTATTTCAGAAGAAACAAAAAGCATACTCTGAGTTGTCCTTATGTTAGGTCCTGATGTGGCTATGCCAAATGGCTGTGGGCTACACTAGTTCATTTAGCAGACAAGATTTGCTTATAATTCCGTGGCATTTTTTTATATTATTTTATAGTATGAAGAATACAATTGAACAATGCTGAATAAAATAGAAATATTTTCTCCAAACGATTTGAGGGAGTGCGCGGTTAACAAAGAAATAGGTACTCCCATATCCTTAATTTAGAGTTATTAATGTAACTTTAGTTGTTCTACAAACAGGCTATATGTTTAAAAATTTGATACATTGTAAGGCTGCATGATGAGACTAATGATGTTTTGAAAAAAGTTGCTTGAAAGGCATTAGCTCTGCTTTGTTCTTTGTGCAGGCTTTACACACTCCAATAGTCTCTCATTCACAATTTGACAAGCACTTGATAATGCCTCGAATTTCACGGTGGCATCCCCTTTGTGGCTGTAATGCACCCTAAAAAAATCCATGCCTTTTGCGGCCCGGAGTGCTGCGTTGTGCCCTTTCCATGAGTGTGTGGTGCAATCCGAAGTGACTCTCACTCACAAGGCTCTCCATCACGTGATCGGGTCTTTCTCACAGGCTACAGGTGAAGACAGAGACATCGGGGACGCAACTGCTCGCGTCCTTATCCAATTCCGAGGTGCATATTGAAGATATTGGAAGAACTGTCCACATTTACTTTTGTGGGATGCGATAGATCCCAAATTAATACAACTACTAGCAACAGATCAGAACTGTGATGAGTACTGAAGATACGAAGAGGCAGGACGCAGACGCAGGAATCAACAATGTAAAGGTTTACTTAACACTGAGCAAGAGAACAACAAAGAGCGAGTACACGACATGACACGAACAATCACACACACAACACAACACTGAACAGTCCAGGGCTATTTAGGGGTGGTGATGAGATGAGGTGCAGGTGCGCTGGAGGTGATTAGGGTGCGTTGGGTTTCCATTCCGGTGTTGCCGAGGTGGGGTGCTCAGTAGACCGACGAATCAGAGCGCCGAAAGGGAGCAACGGGAGGAGATGTGACAAGAACGTTTAGCTTAAAATGTTAATAAACATCTTCACATTATAAGCGCAGCAATGCGCACATGGCAGGAGGCTATAAGCACAAATGTTCCATTAGCGGAAAACACCATTATCAAAAGTGACCGCAAATGCAATTATGCATGTAATGCTTTTATTATAAAGGTGCATTTTTATGGTGACAATTATCTTCCCCAAACTTGAAACTCACGCGCTGCTTATTTACAGTTGAAGTCGGAAGTTTACATACACCTTAGCCAAATACATTTAAACTCTGTTTTTCACAATTCCTGACATGTATTCCCAGTAAAAAATTCCCTGTCTTAGGTCAGTTAGGATCACCACTTTATTTTAAGAATGTGAAATGTCAGAATAATAGTAGAGAGAATGATTTATTTAAGCTTTTATTTCTTTCATCACATTCCCAGTGGGTCAGAAGTTTACATACACTCAATTAGTATTTGGTAGCATTGCCTTTAAATTGTTTAACTTGGGTAAAACGTTTCGGGTAGCCTTCCACAAGCTTCCCACAATAATTTGGGTGAATTTTGGCCCATTCCTCCTGACAGAGCTGGTGTAACTGAGTCAGGTTTGTAGGCCTCCTTGCTCGCACACGCTTTTTCAGTTCTGCCCACACATTTTCTTTAAGATTGAGGTCAAGGCTTTGTGATGGCCACTCCAATACCTTGACTTTGTTGTCCTTAAGCCATTTTGCCACAACTTTGGAAGTATGCTTGGGGTCATTGTCCATTTGGAAGACCCATTTGTGACCAAGCTTTAACTTCCTGACTGATGTCTTGAGATGTTGCTTCAATATATCCACATAATTTTCCTTCCTCATGATGCCATCTCTTTTGTGAAGTGCACCAGTCCCTCCTGCAGCAAAGCACCCCCACAGCATGATGCTGCCACCCCCGTGCTTCACGGTTGGGATGGTGTTCTTCAGCTTGCAAGAGACCCCCTTTTTCCTCCAAACATAACGATGGTCATTATGGCCAAACAGTTCTATTTTTGTTTCATCAGACCAGAGGACATTTCTAAAAAAAAAGTACGATCTTTGTCCCCATGTGCAGTTGCAAACCGTAGTCTGGCTTTTTTATGGCGGTTTTGGAGCAGTGGCTTCTTACCTGCTGAGCAGCCTTTCAGGTTATGTCGATATACATTGGATATAAAAAGTCTACACACCCCTGTTAAAATGCCAGGTTTTTGTGATGTAAAAGAATGAGACAAAGATAAATCATGTCAGAACTTTTTCCACTGTTAATGTGACCTATAATGTGAACAATTCAATTGAAAAACAAACTGAAATCTTCGAGGGGGAAAAATGAAAAATAAAAACCTTACAATAACCTGGTTGCAAAGTGTGCACACCCTTAAACTAATACTTTGTTGAAGCACCTTTTGATTTTATTACAGCACTCAGTCTTTTTGGGTAGGAGTCTATTAGCATGGCACATCTTGACGTGGCAATATTTGCCCACTCTTCTTTGCAAAAGCGCTCCAAATCTGTCAGATTGCGAGGACATCTCCTGTGCACAGCCCTCTTCAGATCACCCCAGAGATGTTCAATTGGATTCAGGTCTGGGCTCTGGCTGGGCCATTCCAAAACATTAATCTTCTTCTGGTGAAATTTGTGGAGTGGTTGAAAATTGAGTTTTAATGACTCCAATCTAAGTGTGTATGTAAACATCCGACTTCAACTGTATTAGTTATACAGTATGTCACTTGTGTTGACATATTACCTATATGTCACTAAAATGACATATTAGTTATGGCTGGTCATTTGTTATTTTTGCCATATATATTTTGTTTGTGTCCATGCTCCAATTCAACATTTTGAGAGCTGCTTATGGAACAAATGTACAATAGATATGAATTGGTAAAAATAAAAGTCCTGAACTTACTGCTTCCGACACAGCTAATGTCCCTTGACTAAAGCAGACCTGAGAGAATTAATTTAAAATAAGAAGTGGCTATAATAACAATTAGTTTTCTGACACCTGTTTGCGGGAATGTTGCATGATTGAACACTGCAGGTGTTCATGATGATCCTGTCAAGTCACTGTATTTAGGCTGATCTCCTGGTCTTGTAATTTACATTCTTGGTGAGTTTGTTCAATTTTTATTGTCGTCTCATCTTAGGCGTAGCTACCAAATTAACTCTACATGTTAATTTTATGGGTCATGTTCCCATGGTTTCAAGAACATTATGTTTTCATCACGCTTTCCATTCACTTTGTTCACAGATTTGTAATGATTTGGTTCTTACACTGTACAAGGCTACTCTTTCAAATGAAGTGCCGGTTGTTACCACTCTATCTATATTTATTGAAATACTGTGTGTGCAGTGTCTGTCTATGTTTTATCTTGATGAGCCTCCCTGACATCTTTCACACATATTGCAAATTACAGTTTTCTCACATACACAGCCTAAAATGTATGCATGGGTTTGTTGGATGATATTGGCTTTAGATAGCATGGCTGTAGTCTACAGACTATACATGATGCATTAAGAGCAGAAGATGCCTGTCTGCAGTTACTTAGAGAAATTGAGATAATTAGACATGATTATTTGTGCATTTTGCAGAAACATTAGTAGCACAGAGCCATATATATTGCTCACAATCTCTTTGGCTCTGAAATAACCATACCATGTCCTTGTGTGAGCGTTATCTGGTTTTGAATGCACATACTGTAGTTGTTTACATTTTAAATGAAAGATCATACACTGAACTTACATTAAGGCAGGTATGATGTGTGGTCCTTCACTATAATATTTTTAAAAAAGATTGATACGTTAATAGAAAATTGGGTATTTCGTGGTATTCTGTTTCGATAATGTTCCTCAATAAAGCCATGGGTAATTGTGTTATTACGGAAAACTCCAAGGTAGCACATTGCTCATCTTCTCCCCTCTTAAATACCATGGCATCCATCCAGGAAGAAATGATTGGGCAAACTAAAGGTCAGTTGTTTCTGCGTTTACCATCATTCTTCAACTCAATTTAATTATGAAACCACACAACAAATCCCCTGTAAACAACTGCAAATAATAGCAAGTCTAGCCAATCAAAAACCAAGCACTTATAACAGTACAGGGAGGCAAGGAAAATGTCAACTCCCTGAACTCTTGATCCCTCAGTCATAGCGACTAGGCTAACCTTATGGCTGTCACACACTACTACACTATATCTCCATTGTGTCAATACTCAGGATGTACAGTAGCCTACATGACCTCTGAGACATTTGAGGAATATAACCAAGGGTAGTTATCTCAGCACCTTCATAGAGATTCTAGGTAAATGGTCAGTGATTTTGTTCAGGCTATTTAAAAGACAGTTCCATCCCTAAAAGACACCTGCTGCTGTGGTAATTTGGACAAATCTTAAAGGTAGACTCAGCAAGATGACGTAGATACACAAAGTAAACAGCAGTAACAACAACAGGTCAATTTCTACAACTAAGAGCGAGGCTAAACCTCTCCGCTGTTTCGGTCCTGTAGCTACCACGTTGTAGCAGCGTGACCCCGAACCCATGCACATGCGCAGATACTCTGGACTGTGTGAGAGCAAGGTTTTGCATCACGCTCATTGCAATATCAAACGCTCCCTAAAACACTTTAGCGAGCAGGCCTTCCTAATTGACCTGGCCCAGGTATCCTGGATGGATATCGATCTCATTCCGTCAGTAGAGGATGCCTGGTTGTTCTTTAAAAGTAATTTCCTCTCAATGTTAAATAAACATGCCCCATTCAAAAAATACAGAACTAAGAACAGATATAGCCCCTGGTTCTCCTCAGACTTGACTGGCCTTGACCAGCACAAAAACACCCTGTGGGGTACTGCATTAGCATCAAATAGCCCCTGCGATATGCAACTTTTCAGGGAAGTTAGGAACCAATATACACAAGCAGTTAGGAAAGCAAAGGCTAGCATTTTCAAACAGAAATGTGCATCCTGTAGCACTAACTCCAAAAAGTTTTGGGACACTGTAAAGTCCATGGAGAATAAGAGCACCTCCTCCCAGCTGCCCACTGCACTGAGACTAGGAAACACTATCACCACCGATAAATCTAAGATAATCGAGAATTTCAACAAGCATTTTGCTACGGCTGGCCATGCTTTCCACCTGGCTACCACTACCCCGGCCACCAGCTCTGCACCCTCCGCTGCAACTTGCCCATGCCCCCCGCTTCTCCTTCACACAAATCCAGACAGCTGATGTTCTGAAAGAGCTGCAAAATCTGGACCCCTACAAATCATCTGGGCTAGACAATCTGGACCCTTTCTTTCTAAAACTAGCCGCCGAAATTGTCGCAACCCCTATTACTAGCATGTTCAACCTCTCTTTCGTAATGTCTGAGATCCCCAGAGATTGGAAAGCTGCCGCGGTCATCCCCCTCTTCAAAGGGGGTGACACTCTAGATCCAAACTGTTACAGACCCATATCCATCCTGCCCTGCCTTTCAAAAGTTTTTGAAAGCCAAGTTAACAAACAGATCACCGACCATTTCGAATCCCACCGTACCTTCTCCGCTATGCAATCCGGTTTCCGAGCTGGTCATGGGTGCACTTCAGTCACGCTCAAGGTCCTAAACGATATTATAACCGCGATCGATAATAGACAGTACTGTGCAGCCGTCTTCATCGACCTGGCCAAGGCTTTCGACTCTGTCAACCACCGCATTCTTATTTGCAGACTAAATAGCCTTGGTTTCTCAAATGACTGCCTCGCCTGGTTCACCAACTACTTCTCAGATAGAGTTCAATGTGTCAAATCGGAGGGCCTGTTGTCTGGACCTATGGCAGTCTCTATGGGGGTGCCACAGGGTTCAATTCTTGGGCCGACTCTTTTCTCTGTGTATATCAATGATGTCGCTCTTGCTGCTGGTGACTCTCAGATCCACCTCTACGCAGACGACACCATTTTGTATACATCTGGCCCTTCATTGGACACTGTGTTAACAAACCTCCAAACGAGCTTCAATGCCATACAACACTCCTTCAGTAGCCTCCAACTGCTCTTAAACACTAGTAAAACTAAATGCATGCTCTTCAATCGAACGCTGCTGGCACCCGCCCACCCGACTAGAATCACTACTCTCGACGGGTCTGACCTAGAGTATGTGGACAACTACAAATACCTAGGTGTCTGGTTAGACTGTAAACTCTCCTTCCAGACTCACATTAAGAATCTCCAATCCAAAGTTAAATCTAGAATCGGCTTCCTATTTCGCAACAAAGCCTCCTTCACTCATGCTGCCAAACATGCCCTCGTAAAACTGACTATCCTACCGATCCTTGACTTGGCGATGTCATTTACAAAATAGCCTCCAACACCCTACTCAGCAAATTGGATGTAGTCTATCACAGTGCCATCCGTTTTGTCACCAAAGCCCCATATACTACCCACCACTGTGACCTGTACACTCTTGTTGGCTGGTCCTCACTACATATTCGTCGCCAAACCCACTGGCTCCAGGCCATCTATAAATCACTGCTAGGCAAATCCCTGCCTTATCTTAGCTCATTGGTCACCATAGCAACACCCACCCGTAGTATGAGCTCCAGCAGGTATATCTCACTGGTCATCCCCAAAGCCAACACCTCCTTTGGCCGCCATTCCTTCCAGTTCTCTGCTGACAATGACTAGAACGAATTGCAAAAATCTCTGAAGCTGGAGACTCTTATCTCCCGCACTAACTTTAAGCATCAGTTGTCAGAGCACCTTACCGATCACTGCACCTGTACACAGCCCATCTGAAATTAGCCCACCCAACTACCTCATCCCCATATTGTTATTTATTTTGCTAATTTGCACCCCAGTATCTCTATTTGCACATCATCTCTTGCACATCTATCATTCCAGTGTTAATACTAATTGTAATTATTTTGCACTATAGCCTATTTATTGCCTTACCTCCATAACTTGCTACATTTGCACACACTGTATATATATTTTCTGTTGTATTTTTGACTTTATGTTTTGTTTTACCCCATATGTAACTCTGTTATTGTTTTTATCGCACTGCTTTGCTTTATCTTGGCCAGTTGTAAATGAGAACTTGTTCTCAACTGGCTTACCTGGTTAAATAAAGGTGTAAAAAAATAAATAATAATATCTGCGGTGCTGCTAATGGCAAAGGCATAACGCTGAGTCTACCTTTTAATACTTACAAAACATTGTTTTGACTAGAGATAAACACAGACGAACTTAGAAGCAGAGGCGGGACAAAAACAGAAGAGGGACAAAAACGAGAAGGGAGGGGGAAACAGATTTGGTTTGAAAATCTGATTTGGTTTGAAATCCCCAACGGCCCGGCCCCGGCGATGTCAGAGCAAGGACATTAGATTGCTTCGCGTGACTTTCTGAAATTGTATAAGGTCCCAACTGTCTGTTAGCTTGAATGGCAACCAAAAGCCACAGGTTTGATGCTCGCCATGGGTTTTTGGGGAGGCATTTCTGGGAGAGATGTTCTGATTGGGTTTGAACCGTAGGTTTGGGAACATTGAGGCCAGAACTCAGATGTCAGATTTGGTTTCTGATATGTGGGAAGACACCCTCAGCTGCCAACGCTTTAGATGAGAAACACTGGATTCAAAAGTGATCTTTGATTGTGACAGACATGAAAGGAGACATTCCGTTACGCAATCAAAACACCATATTACGAAGGAAATCTTATTAAAATCAGCTTTTCTTCCATTTATGGTCCTTGTTTGGTTGTCTCTCCCAGAGTATCTTCAAGTAATACCGACGTTTCTAAATATTTTGACATTTGAAGAATCTGCACATACTCTATCCAAGATAACTTCACCATATCTTGTTTCTTTGATCCTTCTGACTTCATAACAATCATACAATTTATTTGTATTTTTGAAAGTAAACATGCCTTACCAGGTGTTTGAAGAAATGTGAGAATCCACCTGGTAAACCGATTGAATTGGCTGCCATAAAATTATAATCCTCTTCAAATTGCTTAAAGGTGGTAGTTCACCCAAATGACCTTGTCCATAGACTGCCATTTAGAAATGTGGGTAAACTATCCATTTAAACTCACAATACAGTGCATTATATAGTACACTTGTTGTTATGCTGGTCTCTGAATGTAAAAAAGCACATGTCTATCTGAGCAGACTGTTATGTTGACAATAATGTCACCACGTGATTCCTTTCAAAGAAGAGTGTGACACTTGTTCGTTCTGTGTTAAATGGTAGCATAACTTCACCAGATGTTGACTAATTGCAGTCCAGAGAGGGTTCCAGCCAGAGTTTACCATTCTGTAGCACGCGGACAATGAGCTATGTTATTTCACAGCTATTAACGCTGTTTATTGTTCTCAAAGATGAACTCTGAAGGCATGCAGTGCTTTGAAGTCAGCTGCGGAGCATGTTTCTCACATTTCCACTTATCATCAAATCATTAAAAAGCTGTTGACACTCAATAACTCATTAGTAGCTCATGCACATAGGGATAGAATGTGGCCATTCACTATCAAAGCCTTGATGTCTGCACAATCAAACAATGGCAAGATCTTAGCCAGATATCAAAAGCCATCTAATGACAACACCTGCTCTGAGACTCAACCATTCCTGATAGATCACACAATGTAAAACTAGCAAATGCACGTCTTTCAACAGCTGGACAGCTGGCTACGAAACGCGCTTCCCCAAAAAACACAACTAGTCATTGAACAAACTTGTGAAACTATGACGATATCACCCGGAGTGTCAATTTGTAAAAGATCTCAACCAAACAGATTTCAGTGACTATCACTCATGATGTTATTCTGCAATTCTCAGAATGAAGGTCAGATTCTGTACGCCTTATGTGAAAATGTGATATTTGCATGACAATTTGAGTTAGGCATGCAGATCTCAAATTACGATTTGTCCTTAACTGACCAGCATCAGAAAGTATTGGGGAATGTTTAGGTCAGTGAACACCTTTGCCTATATCCAAACATTTCAGATAAAATACCTTTTATAAGGATATCCACAGTCTCAATTAAAGATTGTTCACCATAATCGCAATCCTGCCTAATCCTGCCCAATAGTAATCCTGCCTCTCAAATGACATATAATGTAACTTTCTTTATGTCTGTGATATCTGATAGAGAACAGGAGTTGGAAGACTCCATGAAGACTATTGGTCACTAAGGTGTCAGCTAATGGGGTCCAAATTAAGGATAAAGTAGGAATTTCTTGAGGTTCAATTTGATACTGACTGCATTTAGAACTACCTCTGCTAGGGAAAACTCATGGGTAGAATCACCCCAGTACACACCACATTGAGGAAGAAAACTTGGACTGCTCTACTGCTCTAGGGATGTCAAAGGAGTGCAGTAATTCAGAGCCAATAGAAGATTCTGAACTTCATGACTTCCCCACTGAGATGTATCCTTAAGCGACCCCCTTTCTCAAGGAAGACCCTAAGAAAATAGTCTGGGTACACAGAAATGTACCAAATGTCCCAAATTTAGTTTGTATCCCACACAGTAAGTAACTACAGAAGGCGACTGGAGCCCTCTTAAGCTGCAGTACTTAGCTTGTTGTGCATTGTAATAGAAAATCAACCATGGCAGGGGCCTTGGGCTTATTTTGTTTTTGGCAGGAATACCATCAGAGTACCCCCTTAAAGAGGATGATGTTGGTGATCTTCGAAGCTAAAATGTTTTTTTTAAATATATATTTTAGTCATTTAGCAAACACACTAATCCAAAGCAATTGGGGTTAAGTGCCTTGTTCAAGGGCACATCAACTGATTTTTCACCTAGTCAGCTTGGAGATTCGAACCAGTTACTGGCCCAACACTCTTAACCACTAGGCTACCTGCTGCCCCATGTTTCTCCCCAAACAGTTTCCTGAAGTTCACCTTTCAACACTCAGGTATCAAACTTCAAAAGGCACTCGCACATCTGAGCTATCTCTTTTGCAGGTGCATGGCAACAGTTGAACAAGATGAGAAAAAAAAAGAAACCTGCACACTGCTCTTTATAGAATAACTGCTCTTTAATAAGCTTTACGTATCGGCCTCAAGACCTTCAAAAGTTATAATTGTCATAATTTTCTTAAGAGCAGAGTCTGCACCATGAATGGATTTTGAAATCAGATACCATGGTAGTCAAATCATATACAGACTGTTTGCAGACTGTTTGAGATGACTGCCTCCAATTCACGGGGCATTTATGATCATAATTTCTAAATCTGAACTAAAAACAATGAAAGCAAAAACTGGTCCAATATGAGAGAAAGAAGCCCCAGACATCTTTTGTCTCTTCGGACAAGGTTAATTAAAGTGCAGTGAAGGGTCACCCATGATGAGAATTTACAACTGTTTGCTGTTTCTCATTTCCAGCGCAATATATCTCCAACCCTGTGCCAAAGACATTGATCTTCTCAAGAAATAACTGCCAGACAGCTGATATGGGATGTAAAAATGGAATATGGGATGCATCCCGGTCAATCAACATTTTTCACTGTCTACTTCACATTTCTATTAAGTGTAATATCCATATCACCTTTTACCTTTTGGAAAATGTTCATTTGGATGAATTTTCATTTATATTTCAGGCTTCAAGGAAAATTGGAACAGGGTTTTTGGGAAAAGGGAAACCAGACAATCATTGAAAAAACGTCCCCCGTACTCCCCTGGTCGATAATGAATGGCTCAGTAATGAATAATAGTGGAATTTGAAAAAGGCTGTCAATTATTTCATGGAACAACAGTTTTCAGCTCTGGACAAGCAGAAAATTGGGGCAATAGCAAAAGCCAAATTGTGCCCAGGTTTTCTTTCTTGTCTGGTTACATTCTATGACAAAAGCAATAGGTCTGTCTTTCAGTCACCATAGGATATGACCATTATGTGATTCAAATTAATTAAAGACCTGTGTAGCACATCAATGAGGTTGTTCGATTTGGTGAACTATACTCATGTAATCAGTGATGCAAAAAATAGGTGGGTAAGCGCTGATCTCCATTCACGGTGTATAGAGTTTATTTATGTGCATTTACCCTCCTCTACACCACTGCAGGTGACGCGTTAATGGTTCTGACAGCGGAATAATCAAGTAAATGGCGGACGAAGTGTAATGGAGATGGTTCAACAAACTACCCGAGTAACCTGAAGACCTGTGTTTGCTTCACAAGCTAATGCAAAGTAATAATGCAGACAACCTGGTCACATCGAAACCCACCTCCATTTAATTTGGAGGAAAAAACGTTTATAGTTTTTATATTAAACAAACATTTGTATAAAAACAAATGCTTATATTCTCTAATCGCTCTTCTCCACAATCTTCTGAAACGCCTTGAAATGCAAAACATCGTTTAATCTTAATAATCGGTGATCCCACCTTTGTAGAAGTCACAGGCAGCCCTATATACAGTAATGTAGCCTACCTGCCTGTTGGACATACTTGACAACTTGTTAGGCTTGGAGAGGCCATTGAAAAAGTTATCCAAAATAAACACTTTTTTTTGTTGCATGTTTAGCCTATTTTTTTTCTCTCTCTCGTCTGAGAGCCAGGAACAGATGTCCGATCTGGCTGATGAATTGAAACCATCTGAAACAACTCTCACAGTCTTACTTCAATAAATATATCTTTCAACACGTTTAGTGTTAGTGAAGAAGAAGGTTTTCCAATGTAACCTGTTAAAGAGCAGCACTGACACGGGGCTGAGTCACAGGTAGGCTACTAAGATCAGGGCCTATATTCACAAAGTGTCTCAGAGTAGGATCTAGGATCAGCCTTTTAGATTATAATGAGTAGACGAGGAACCTGATCCTATATCAGCACTCCAACCTTGAGACGCTTTATGAATACAGGCCCTGAACCTGAAGGAGAGGGGTCCAACCTGACTGGAATCTCTATGGGTGTTATGGAAATTATTTTATGCAATAATTAAGTTAAGATTAATATCCAAAGACAATAGTTATATTACACCAGATCTATTCCAGTAACTATAAAGGTGCAGTGGTTGTAAGTACCTCAATCCAGGTAAGTATGTACCGGTAGTTACATTGTATTGTTACTAGAAATACCAGAATTCCATAAGTATGTTTACCATAAGTATTTTATAATTCCATAAAGGTTTCACCATAACAGTCAACAGTTGTATTCACTTGATTTGACAATATTTATTTCTTACTGTATATTGCCACAAATCACCATTTACATAGTTGGCCCTATTTTTGTCCCACGTTGTTAACGTAGATCCACTTCTCCACACAAAGATCCATGCCATGGGTCCCTGATGGCCAAGGTGGTATCCAGAGGAGCTATTTCCTCACCAGCAGTTCAACAAAGAGAGTGTACCTAGGGCTGGGGCTGTGTTTCCACACAGAAGGAAGAGTTTTACAAGTGAGAATTTCTGTCTTTTATTTGGATCATATCTCACTATGTGGAGTTTTTCACTCACGGTCTCGCACCCTCTCTGCCATGTAGGTGTCAAACAGACTGCTGCCGTCCGTCCCTGGTGGCCTAACTCTCTATTTCTGGTTTAAAGTGAATGTTTGGCGACCCGTGCCTTTAAACTATTTACACTAGGCACTCTGACATTCACATCATTCCCTCTCCAACCAGTGTGTCATTGCACATTCAGACCAAGAAAGTTCCATCTGGAGCTGAATATGTTAAGAGTGAGAGCAGTGATTCATTTTATGCTTGTGTTACCCAGCATATGCAATAGTTATTTATGCTCTACAGCAAATCAAGATAAACTAGACAACTACAGATAAAAGAAAAGTAGTGTGCAAGACTGTGTATCAGGTAACTGGGTCGTTTATTTCTTATATGCGAAATGTTGCCATCAAAGAGAACGATGGAATGATGGAATTTCCCTCCTTTGCATGTTATCCTTTGTACTATGTATCTTCAGGTTTGTGTGTTTGTGTGACGTGTGTGTGTGTGTGTGTGTGCATGCGTGTATTTGAATGCATAGGTGTGTGTGTGTGTGTGCGTTCGTGAGTGCATGTGTTTAAATACATACAGTAGGTGTGTGCTTGCATTGGTTGCATAGCTGCGTGCGAGCGTGTGTGTTCTAAAATACAGTAAATCACCCATGTTGCAAAGACAAACCCTTTGAACATACATGTGTGTCCTTTGGTGGAGGCTGCGGTTTACGAGAGAAGTATCACATCTGCAGAAATCAAACACGAGAGAGACCATGTATTGGAAACGTGAATGTGCTTGTGATTAGTCTGTCACTGTGTGATAAACATCATGAGTCAAATCTACCCTCCCAGTCCCAGTAGTGCTGCACAGTATGTGACAAGAAATATGGCTTCTTACCATCTAAAAATCAGTAGTGATCACAAATGTTGATGTTCACACTCCAGGCAAGAGTGATGTACACATATGTCATATTGTAAACATCTTGTTGAAACTAAAGGCAGGCCAGTATCAATATACAGAGACTCAAACTGTCCATCTGATTTGAGTTCTAAGGGAAAGACAGCACAGAAGTTGTATTTGGCCATTGATTGTTTTTGTTATGCAATAGAAACTATAACTGCTGTTTTGGATGACACTGTTAGAACAATAAACGTGAAACCACAGTATTCATCAAGAGGGTTTGATAATATTGAAGCCTTTAACCCTCTTCTATTACTCATGTACACACTGATGGTCATGAATAGTCTGTGTGCACACATGCACACTCACACACACACACACCAAAGTAAATTACCACTGGGAGTGTAAGTGTCAGTTGAGCTCCTGGCAAGTTGCACACAGCCCAAACATTGAGTTAATCTCGGAGTGCTCCAGTGAGAGACCGTCTCTGTTGAGATTAAATATTTAAAAAGAGGAAAGTCTTCGAAAAGACAGTGATGATGTCAATGACTTGCCCCAATCAAACCTCAGAGCAAAGAGCAGTTTCTCTGAACTTTATGTTGCCGTTTTTGTCTTATTCTGACATTTCACCTTTCTCATAATTTTTGGCAGTTACTGGATCTTACCAACAGATCAAAAGGGGATCAAAAGTTGTGATAAGCTCTTTTTCTCACCATTATACTGACATCATACTGACATACACTAACGGTGTGTAGGATATCACTTGTGTAATAAAATCACAATAAATTCTGCAGACATTGAGTATGAACTTAAATGTGAACATTTAAATGTGATCATTACAACCGCAATGTAGGCCTACAGAATAAACCAATCCATACCAAGTCAAGAAGAGTTCAGCAATGCATGGCTCAGCAATACAATCAAACTATGGCAGTTGAAAATGCAGTCCAGAATGGAAAGATTTGCATCAAATAAAAACCAACGAAATGTTTCCGCTGGAGAGGGCGTATTTTCCCAGAGATTAGAATTCTCATGCACAGATAAATCCCTTTAATTTGCAGCTGAGGACTATAGAGGGCATTTTAATGCACTCTGTGTCATGGAGGGGAGAAGACAAGCTCCATCCAGCCAATTAGCCAATACAGCAGACATGGATTCAAACACTATTTGAAATCTTTGAAATACTTTGAGCATTTGCTTTCATCTGCCTGAAGTGCCAGATGGGCGGGGCTTGCCATTTTGGGACTATTCTATTGGCTCCATTATGCCAGGCAAGCTCAACCAGGCACAAATAAAGTAATACAAATTATTTCAAATAGCATTTGAACCCAATGCAGTAAACGAAGAAGACTGGGAACCAGCAACAGTCATGTCACAGAAAAAAATAGATTTGAACACAAACAACTAAGGCTGTGCTCTTGCTCCCTCTCCTCCAAATTCATACCAGCTGTCTCAATTACAGCAATTTTTTGTTTCTAAAGACGACGATATTTAATCCACTGTTATTTATGTGGTTTTGATAGACTGCAAATGCATTCTTTCATTAAGTTACAGCCCAAAGAAAGTGTTGGCTCTGTGTTTTCTGTTGCATCTAAATGATGGTATCTGTTGGGTGGTCTGGCTCGGGTCATGTTTGTAAACTCCTTAATGTCCACTTTGACTTCTAGCATCAAAGGCCCTTCCTCTTTGGACCCATAAACTAATTGACAGCTATAAAGTGAGATTTATTACGCATTATTGCTATAGATGGCCATTATATGGATCCCAGTGGACCCCTAAATTCCTAGTCTGGAAACAAGTAAATTGATAGGCCTGTGTGCGTATTTGTGTGTGTGTGCACGGTTGAGTGTGTGTGAGAGATATGAGGTGGAGAGAACTGAGACAGTTTGGCCCGTACAGATGTAGGATCTTAATTTGATGACTCTTTTGTTAATGATAATTAAAAATGAAACATTTTAATGTATTTGAGTTTTCTAAATGCTTCTAAAGTTTGTAATTTCCACTTTGAAATTTCAGACTTGATTTGCCATAATGAAAAAGGTATCGACCCCCTACAAAAATGTCCAATAATTATATTTCACATTTCCTGTTGCTGCAAGATTATTTTCCTGCTGTAGCAAACTGGCTCAAATTAGGATCCTACATCTGTATCATTGGCGCCTCCTCAGTGAATTTCATTAAAATAAAAATTGTGAAACATTTAAAAAGTTTGGATAAAACTATATTAAATATATTAATGTCACCAAATAGTTGATTAAAACACACTGTTTTGCAATGAAGGTCTACAGTAGCCTCAACAGCACTCTGTAGGGTAGCACCATGGTGTAGCCGGAGGACAGCTAATTTCCATCCTCCTCTGGGTACATTGACTTCAATACAATACCTAGGAGGCTCATGGTTCTCACCCCCTTCCATAGACTTACACAGTAATTATAACAACTTCCAGCGGACTTCCTCCAAACTATCAGAGCTCTTGCAGCATGAACTGACATGTTGTCCACCCAATCAAAGGATCAGAGAATGAATCTAGTACTGAAAGCATAAGCTAAAGATAGCTAGCATTGCAGTGCATAAAATGTGGTGAGTAGTTGACTCAAAGAGAGAGAAAGACAATAGTTGAACAGTTTTGAACAAATTAATTTCTTTAAAAATTAAGGAGAAGCAAGAGAGAAAGAGTTCTCACTTAGCTAGCGAATGCAGCTAGCTAGTGTAGCCTACTCAAACACCCGGCTCAAACCGAGAGGGATGCTATGTTAGCTAGCTGGCTATGTCTATCCAACACTGGAACTCTTCCAAGTCAAGGTAAGCTTTTGGTTTTATTAATTTATTGCCACCGGGGCCCGCCGGTGTAACTGCTAAACTGCTTGCTGACTGTACTGCATGATTGTAGCGGGTTTACTAACGCGTTTGTTCTAGTAGCTACAGTATGTTGACAATGACATTAGCTAATATGGTGACAACGATGTAGGCTGTGTGTAGCGGTAAGCGTTTATGATATGAAGGTTTGGCTTGGAAAGGTTTTTTCGCCTGGTTACAGACAGCTGATTTGTTGTACACTGAAGTCCACAAGTGAAAGGAAAAGGTGAGAGGAGGAGAGCGCGTAGATGCAAGAAGGAATTATACAACGAGCAAAGTGATCATGCTGTTTGTATGTGGCTGCTATGAAAGTGAACAGTGTTTGCGTGTGATCAAGGGTGTATTCATTACGCCGATTCTGTTGAAAAACTTTTAAGAAACGGAAGCAAATGGAACGAAACGGGGATAAACATACCTGAATTTGTCCAACAGAAACTCTTGTTTGCAGCTGTTGGACTAATGATTATACCCTAGATCAGATAGATGCAGGCAAGAGTGTGCAAGGCGATATTGAATGTTTCACTGTCTGTCACCTTACTCAAATTTATCTTGACCTGTGCACCTACGTTGTAAACTTTGATTCATAGGCTAGGTTGTAGCAACCTCATGATGGGTATAGGGAACATTTGAGTATCATGTAGTAGCCTAAACCTAGCGATGTTACATTGAGCTGAGTGAATGGAATATGAATGACAGTCATCCATTATGCTTTAATAGAATTAAGGCCGTGCTCATAAAAAAATATCTTAAATGGCACCGACCGCCACACCACTGATCTGTATGTGTGTGCGTGTGCATGGCGCTTGCAACGCCAGGGTTGTGGGTTCGATTCCCACGGGGGACCAGTATGAAAATGTATGCACTCACTAACTGTAAGTCGCTCTGGATAAGAGCGTCTGCTGAATTACTAAATTGTAAATGTATTGACCTTCACTATTATGGAATTTATTACAAATATATGTTGGCCAATTGAAGAGAAATGGGTTTTCACAGGGCTAAGCTGTATTGGCAGATGAACGGTGAAACCTAAAGAAAATATATGGAACACCCAGCAGCCTACCTAGCAAGACACATAAACCAAGCCATCGAGGAGGAGGAAAGAGAGGGAGAAGGGAAGAGTGAGGGATGTATGTTCCAGACACACTCCAATGCTGCATTCCTGTAGTGCAAGGAGGTGTAGTTCACACATCCTATCTGCCCGCTCAATTTAAATATTTTGCTGTGTTTAAAGTGCTTCTTAATTTTTCAGTGTTCGGCCCTCCCAGCTGATCCATTCCAGATGTGGTTCAACTGTGAGGTGAGTGTCTCTCTCTTTCTCGCTCTCTCTCTTTCTCTCTCTTTCTGTGTCTCTCTCTCGTTCTCTCTGTATCATTGAATCACTATAATTGAATCACACACACACACCAACAAACACAAGCTCACAGGCTACATCTGACCTTTTATTTTTATTTATTTTTTCTGCTGTAATTGATCATGTGTTATGTTGAGTCAGGTAACTGTCATAAGTATTTCCAATGAATAACAGGCATTACAAGAAAACATTGAATGGTTGCGGGAAATTGAAAAAAACAGAATTCAAAAGAATTTGAATTGAGATGTTATTTTGCTGTGGGTAGATCGCTTTGTTGATGTCAAATGTTTTCCTCATAATTTTGTGGGAGTCGTAGATAGACTCAAAATGGAAATAAGAAAATGTTTCTTACAGCAGGCAATTGACCGCAGACTGTTGGGCCAATCACTACAATATGATGAAGAGATTTCTTCTCCAATTCAGTTTTAGCCCATACCCAAGCAAGCCACCAGGAAGAACTGACTGGCAGCTATATCGAGATGAATGCCATATAATATGCAGTGCATTCGGAAAGTATTCAGACCCATTGACTTTTTCCACACTTTCTTACGTGACAGCCTTATTCTAAAATGGATTAAATAGGTTTTTTTCCCTCATCAATCTACACACAATACCCCATAATGACAAAGCAAAAACAGGCTTTGAGAAATGTTTGCAAAAAATTAAGGAAATATCACATTTACATAAGTATTCAGACCCTTTACTCAGTACTTTGTTGAAGCACCTTTGGCAGCGATTACAGCCTCGAGTCTTCTTGGGTATGATGCTACAAGCTTGGCACACCTGTATTTGGGGAGTTTCTCCCATTCTTCTCTGCAGATCCTCTCAAGCTCTGTCAGGTTGGATGGAGAGCGTCGCTGCACAGCTATTTTCAGTTCTTTCCAGAGATGTTAGATCAGGTTCAATTCCAGGCTCTGGCTGGGCCACTCAAGGACATTCAGAGACTTGTCCCGAAGCCACTCCTGCATTGTTTTGGCTGTGTGCTTAGGGTCGTTGTCCTGTTGGAAGGTGAACCTTCGCCCCAGTCTGAGGTCCTGAGCGCTCTGGAGCAGGTTTTCATCAAGGATCTCTCTGTATCAATCAATCAAATGTATTTATAAAGCCCTTTTTACATAAGCAGATGTCACAAAGTGCTATACAGAAACCCAGCCTAAAACACCAAACAGCAAGCGATGTCGAGGCATGGTGGCTAGGAAAAACTCCCTAGAAAGGCAGGAACCTAGGAAGAAACCTAGAGAGGAACCAGGCTCTGAGGGTTGGCCAGTCCTCTTCTGGCTGTGCCGGGTGGAGATTATAAGAGTACATGGCCATTAAGGCCAAATTGTTCTTCAAGATGTTCAAACATTCATAGATGACCAGCAGGGTCAAATAATAATCACAGTGGTTGTAGAGGGTGCAACAGGTGAGTGCCTCAGGAGTAAATGTCAGTTGGCTTTTCATAGCCAAGCATTCAGAGGTCGAGACAGCACAGATGAGAGAGCGAGAGAGAGTGTGTCAAAAACAGCAGGTCCGGGACAAGGTAGCACGTCCGGTGAACAGGTCAGGGTTCAATAGCCACAGGCAGAACAGTTGAAACTGGAGCAGCTGCACGACCAGGTGGACTGGGGACAGCCAGGAGTCATCGGGCCAGGTAGTCCTGAGGCATGGTCCTAGGGCTCAGGTCCTCCGGGAAGGGAGGGAGAGATGGAGAGAGAGAGGGAAAGAGAGAGAATTAGAGGGAGCATACTTAAATTCACACAGTACACCAGATAAGACAGGAGAATTACTACAGATATAACAGACTGACCCTAGCCCCCGACACATAGACTATTGCAGCATAGATACTGGAGGCGAGACAGCGGGGGGGGGGGACGACACTGTGGCCCCGTGCGACGATACCCCGGACAGGGCCAACCAGGCAGGATATAACCCCACCCACTTTGCCAAAGCACAGCCCCCACACCACTAGAGGGATATCAACAGACCACCAACTTACTACCCTGAGACAAGGCTGAGTATAGCCCACAAAGATCTCCTCCACCCCACGAGCCTAAGGAGGAGCAAAACCGGACAGGAAGATCACGTCTGTGACTCAACCCACTCTAGTGACGCACCCCTCCTAGGGACGACATGGAAGACCACTAGTAAGCCAGTGACTCAGCCCCCATAATAGGGTCAGAGGCAGAGAATCCCAGTGGAGAGAGGGGAGCCGGCCAGGCAGAGACAGCAAGGGCGGTTTGTCGCTCCAGTGCCTTGCCGTTCACCTTCGCACCCCTGGCCCAGACTGCACTCAATCATAGGACCTACTGAAGAGATGAGTCTTCAGTAAAGACTTAAAGATCAAGACGGAGTCTGCATCTCTCACGTGGATAGGCAGACCATTCCCTAAAAATTAAGCTCTGTAGGAGAAAGCCCTGCCTCCAGCTGTTTTCTTAGAAATTCTAGGGACAATAAGGAGGCCTATGTCTTGTGACCATAGCGTACGTGTAGGTATGTACGGAAGGACAAAATCGGAGAGATGGGTAGGAGCAAGCCAATGTAATGCTTTGTAGGTTAGCAGTAAAACCTTGAAATCAGCCCTAGCCTTAACAGGAAGCCAGAGGCTAGCACTGGAGTAATATGATCAAATTTTTTGGTTCTAGTCAAGATTCTAGCAGCCATGTTTAGCACTAACTGAAGTACTTTCCTCCGTTCATCTTTCCCTCGATCCTGAATAGTCTCCCAGTCCCTGCCGCTGAAAAACATCCCCACAGCATGATGCTGCCACCACCATGCTTCACCGTAGGTATGGTACCAGGTTTCTTCCAGACGTGACGCTTGGCATTCAGGCCAAAGAGTTCAATCTTGGTTTCATCAGTCTGAGAGTCCTTTAGATGCCTATTGGCAAACTTTAAGCGGGCTACCATGTGCCTTTTACTGAGGAGTGGCTTCAGTTTGGCCACTCTACCATAAAGGCCTGATTGGTGAGGTGCTACAGAGATGGTTGTCCTTCTGGAAGGTTCTCCCATCTCCACAAAGGAACTCTGGAGCTCTGTCAGAGTGACCATTGGGTTCTTGGTCACCTCCCTGACCAAGGCCCTTCTCCCCCAATTGCTCAGTATGGCCGGGCGGCCAGCTCTAGGAAGAGTCTTGGTGGTTCCGAACTTCTTCCATTTAAGAATTATGGAGGCCACTGTGTTCTTGGGGACCTTCAATGCTCCAGAATTGTTTTGGTACCCTTCCCCAGATCTGTGCCTCGACACAATCCTGTCTTGGAGTTCTACGGGCAATTCCTTCGACCTCATGGCTTGGTTTTTGCTCTGACATGCACTGTCAACTGTGGGACCTTTATATAGACAGGTGTGTCCAAATCATGTCCAATCAATTGAATTTACCACGGGTGGACTCCATTCAAGTTGTAGAAACATCTCAAGGATGATCAATGGAAACAGGATGCACCTGAGCTCAATTTCGAGACTCATAGCAAAGGGTCTGAATACTTATGTAAATAAGGTATCTGTTTTTTATTATTAATACATTTGCTAAAATATCTAAAAACCTTGTTTTTGCTTTGTCATTATGGGGTATTGTGTGTAGATTGATGAGGAAAACAACTTATTTGAATCCATTTAAGAATAAGGCTGTAACGTAACAATATGTGGAAAAAGTCAAGGGGTCTGACTACTTTCCGAATGCACTGTATGTCCTGATATCGAAATCTACCTCCAAATTGACATCATCTACCATATCTTGCTGATCTTGCTTTTTGCCCCTCAAGCACATGACAGGGAAGCAGAAACGTTTAAACGTGTCAAAATGGTGTCCAAGATTGAGCTACTGGAAAGAGTGATCTAAGGGAGCTTGCATCCACCTCCACCACCAAAGTTAATGGTGCAAAAATTATGGAATGTTTGAGAAAGTAGGTGAGGCATGAAAGAGCCCATGAATAGGCTACCAGGCCCTGGGCTTGGGTGAGGTTCAACGCAATATGGTTCCGTCACAAAGTTCTGTAGAATAAGCACCAGACCTGGGTTTAAATACTATTTGAAATCATATTAAATACTTCAGCTGTGCTTGATTGTGCTTGCCTGCTTGCCTGTCCCAAAGGTGCAGACCACACCCACCTGGTACTCCAAGCAGACCAAAGCAAACGCTCAAAAGTATTTGAAAGATTTCAAATAGTACTTGAACCCAGGTCTGATAAACACAGCTGAGGGTGAAGCAGGGCGTCCCTCTGCCTCTCTTCTCTTCCCCCTCTCTCTTGTTCTCCTTCTTCTCCAGACAGAAAGGCAGAGAACCAGGGCTGAACGACCTCCGTAACACCAAAAACCCTGCGAAACTACATTTATGGGGTCCAGCACAGCAAGACAGTCGTGGTGATGCCAAACGCTCTGCACATGCCTGCCCGGTTGCAAAACACCATTAGCCGCCACGACCCATTTATCAAAAGGGAGCTTGGGGGAACCTTGGTTCTAATTTACAGGACCTCGGGTCCACCACGAAGGGAGTGTTGTGGTTGGCCAAGGATACCAGTACTACAGCGCCAGAGCTAGTCCTCGAGTCAGTCAGGTCAGAGAGAAACCATTAAAGGAGAAGGACAAAGGGTTGTTTTAAAGGCTCATACAGTAAATGCTTATAACAAGTTTATAAAGCATTATACTCACAGGCTTTTAGTAAAATGTTACCTGTTTTTTTGCACGGACTAGAAACGTGGTAATGAAAGTAATAAGATGAGGATACGTAAAAATGTATGCACACGACTGTAAGTCGCTTTGGATAAAAGCATCTGCTAAATGGCATATTATTATTTATTATTATTATTATTATTAGGATTGTGTTGTTTAGACAAGATGATTTGGTAGCACTTCATATGTATGACTACAGAATATGAATGTGCTATGGATTGTGTATAACGGTAACAAGCAGGTTGCCATACACAAGGTCGCTGATTCGAATCCCACCCCAACACCTTACCCTAAACGTAACCAATCACATCTTGCTTAAATTTAACCCAATCCCTAACCAATTAGGATTACTTGCATAAATGTTAAGTGGCACTCCAGTCTCCTTTTCACCTCATTTAACACCTGATTTACTTAACAAAAGGCACATCTCAATAGGTGGTTCAGGTTAGTCATAACATAGCACAAGATCTCTATTTTTCTCTGTTGCTCCTCTAATATTCCTCAAGCAAGGGGAGAGACCGATGACATCAAGGATTCCATCAGACCAACTCCATGAATGCCCTACTGAACTCCTTGATGTTTGCAAAACACTATTTAGTGTGTTTACTTTACTGTATTTATACTTGGGATATCGCTTTTCAACAGTAAAAGTAAAAAATATTGCTGGAGGACATCTTTAACCAATCTTGCCTAAACTTAACCAATCACATTTGTTTCTGCCCTCCTGGCAGAGCTGCCCTCAGAACAAGATTGAATAAGAAAAACACAAAGAAATGGCAAATGTATAGAACTCTGTCTCTGACATTAGCAAGCTCCCAGTCACTAAACCTATAGGTGCTGAGTCATGTGGCTATATGATGTGGTTTTCTTGAACACTGGATCATTTCCCACCTCGGGGAAGCCGAGCCAGCAGACAAGGGGTACAAAGACGAGGAGAGAGAAAGAGAAAGAGAGAGAAGAGAGAAGGAGGAGAATCATCTAGAAACTAATAATCCCTACACAATGGCCCCGGGAATGAAGGTTCTGATCCGCACCATGGTGGCTCTCCCTGGTCCTGCACATTCTTCCCGACTAAGGTTTAGTTCCTCTGGGAAACGGCACCCACGTTGGGTCTTTTTCCCACTCCCCCGTAGAAGCCAATATCTCAGATCTTTACCCGGGTCCATATAGCACAAGGTAGGGGGCCGGAGGGAGCAACTTCTGACTCATACTCTACATGCCTCTTTGTAATTGCTTTTTAAGCATCAAGGTCAGACTCGGCATCACTGTAATAGTTACACAACTTTAAATAATTGTTACAGAAAATGCATTTGATTTGTCTTCGACTATTGATTCATTTTAGTCCATAATCTCTCTCTATGGAGTGCAAAATGCCACATAGGCATATACAGTAATATGTGCCATGGCATGTCAATCATACTCCTCTGTCTTGTTACAGCACTCCCAACCTCTGTCACTCTGCCAGAAATACTTTTTGGATCCTGGTTCCAATTCAAAGGTATGTAAATCATATAAATCATTGTTCTTTGCATATTTGTGGACACACTTTGAGCTCTAGCTGAAGCATGCCAAGAGATTGTTTATGATGTTTTATATTACAAGTCACCCCTCCCTCTCCCACCGTGGTCTGTAAAGAAGAGAGGAGGCTGGGGAGAAGCTGTGGCGTCCCTGACTAGGCCGGATAGCATCAAGCTTTAGCAGCCGCTCCACAGCTAGCGCTAGCCAGGGGTGATGTGAATTCCATCTTGGCAAAGTGAAACTTCATTTACAGCGATGCTTCTGTTTCATCGCACATACCGAGAGAGAGAGACAGAGAGAGAGATCCCCATCAGGCCTGGAAAGCAGCAGCAGCCCACATCTCTATACTCTCGCGCTTCCCCCTAGACTACTTTGTCAGCATTGCCTCAGTCAGCATTTTACGTACATAAAGCTCCTTAAAAGCTCTGTTCCTCTCTATGTGACAGCAAGATGTTTCAACAGAGATTAACATTCCACAACCGGTGTCTGTGTGTGTCCTTAGTCTTCACACTCCAGTATGTGCACACTGAATACTGATTATTGATAGACTGCCATTCCACAATTCCATGCTGTATTTGGTTCCCAGCCTTTCCCTGACAAAGCAATCTGTGCTCATTCCACATTATACACATCTGGCCAAAACGAAAAGGGAGAAAATAGACATAGAGAGGTCAAAGTCTGTGTGGGGGTGGGGGGGGTGGAATAACAACCTCTACTATAAATCTGGTTATTTGATCAGCTGGAAGAAGAGGGGAGATATATGGAAGGAGAGGGGAGAACAGGCACTCCAGTAGCGTTAGAGAAGAAACAAGGAAATGCACTCCACAAAGGAGAGCAGGACAAGGGGGATGATTTCCATTTTATGACCACCTTTGCCGGGGTCATTAAAAGAAGCCAGAAGCATTGTGGTTTGCGGGGACCGTGACAGACCTTAGGTAAACATGTCTTGAAGCAACGTAGAAGGGTGCCGTTAAACCAGAGCTGTTTTTTATATTCTCTGGTCGTTGCAGGTTAGATATGGAGACCTGTGTCTGGAAGAGGTTGGGTGGAAACACACAGACACAAAGAAACACACACGGCTGCCAGGGGTGTCACTGTCTATCTCTGTCCTTTAAAGGTAACACTTGCACCATAGTGATACTCTGTTGTTGCTCCCCCGGGACACATAGTTGCGATGGTCCCCATCTTGTAAGCACCCAAAAGGTTATATCACGATACCTAGAAAGAAACTGATTCCTTCCATTTGTCCCTTCCAGACAAGCACTTAAAGGCGCTGTAAGCGTTCACTTCCGCAAATATTTAAAGTGAGACAGATACAATAGCTTCACCTGGCCACCTAGGAGGTCGTCATAAGTTGTCTGGATGAACACCAACATAGTCTCATGAGCTTGATGAAAACAGAAGCTAAGAAACGCCGGAGGTCAGAACGGTCTGATGAGATTTGTGTTTAATGAACATTTCCTGGATGTGTGCCCGCAATCTTCCCAGGCTGATCTCGCTTGAGTCATTACAGGCCTGTTGCAGAATTGTCCAATCAAATTTCCCTATTCACTGTGATCTCTAAAAGGTTTCTATCGGGCATTGTCCTCAAGCCGAATTCAAAAAGCGTTTCAGAGTGGGAGTGCTGACCAAGGATCAGGTCCCGGCTGTCCATATGATGTTATTGATTATGATCTAAAAGGCAAAACTGATCCTATATCAGCAATTCTACTGTGAGACTTGTGTATACGGGCACAGAGATTAAAGACCTCTCATGGGGTACTTCTGCTAGCAATTCTGGTTGAAATGGAGCTCAGGTCAAAAGGATGCAAAACTCAAGCCATTCTCCATTATATTGAAGTGAAACAGCAACCTACATTTTAAAAGCACCAATATGATACACATGCAGTATGTAGTTTGATACGACCCCTGTATGACACACAAAATAGATTTTCCCCGTCATGTATAGAGTATGACCGCCGCACCATATGTGGGGAATTCTTTTCAGACCTCAGTCTCTCTCTCTCTCTCTCTCTCTCTCTCTCACTCACTCACTCACTCACTCACTCACTCACTCACTCACTCACTCTCACTCTCTTTTCCCCCCCCCCCCCTATGTAAAGACTATGAACTTGGTCATCCATTTGCACTAGCCACCATGTGATTGAATACCAAAGGTATCCTGTCTTCTCTTGGGCTCTGAGCATATATTTGGGTATGTTTGTCAGTGGATAGAAAGAGGGGTAGTGTATCCGCCAAGCCACATACACTACTGGCCCACAGATAGGAATTCAGGAACAAAACGGTTCAACATTTCACTCTCTCTTGTTATGTCCCTCTGTGATTTTCAGAATTTGTCAATTCTTCCCCCCCCCCCCTTTTCATTGCGTTTTTATACACTCAGGCACTTTTATCCATGCAAAGTATGAGGAACCATGATACTGTTAGAATAGAATGTTATTACATTCACACAACTTTCTTTAGTAACTTTTTTAATCAGGGTGATTGTTTGTTAAAATCATAATTATTTATCTCTACGTCAACTCTAATTGCAATATTTAATTGTTTTGTTTAAGGCTTCACTTCTGCATTGCTATCTTCTCTCTTAGAAAAAAAGGTGCTACCTAGAACCTAAAAGGGTTATTCGGCTGTCCCCATAAGATAACCCTTTTTGATTCCAGGTAGAACCAGTTTGGTTCCAGGTAGAACCCTTTTCGTTTCCATGTAGAACCTCTTCACCTGACATCCTCTCCCACATTGTTACAGAACAAATCTGTGGCTTACCGAGGCCAGTCCTAGTCCCACTTCATTTCAACATGGAGAATTGGGAAATATTTGGTAGATACATTGATCAATGAGATTCCAACCTATTTCCACCCACTCAAAAAGGCAGTCACAAGTTTGTTTGATTCCCAATGTGTTATCACTATGCTTTCAACCTTTTAAAAGCACAACAAACTTCAAATGGGAATACAATGTCAGATATTTTGTGTATTTATACAACAACTTAATGTGTTATCACTGTGCTTCATCTAATAGCACAACCAAATGACCTGGATTGCAGTTGAGTTTACAATAAAGTACATGGTGCAAGTGATCAAGGCTATTTGAGATTCAGTGCAGATTATTATAGCAATTGTGAAGATTTCCACAAACCTGCAAACCCGAACATGAACGCTTTCTATGATTACAAAATAATGCATTTATTGTATACAGTAACCTCAAAATGTGGCCATGGATGTTACTACAGTAATTTGAATAAATACTGTTACATTACTTTATAAAATAGCCTTAACATTACGCTATTTACTGTCTTCCAAACACAATTCAATATTACTTTTGTTTGACAATGGAACCAAATATCAACATTTAAAAGGAGATGTATCTACTGCTTGGATAGTTCAATCTGAGCCACTGGCTTAATCTTGTTCTTTTATTTCTTTAACTTTTATTTTTGGTTGAGATGGAGACGTGAATCCAACATATCATTTGTTAATTTGTCGACAAGTTAATAGGCTATTTACCTTATTGCAAAAGTGATACTGAATGGTGTTTGGTTGTCAACCCAACCAAATATTAACATTTGAAGGAGATGTTTCTTCTGCTTGGATAGCTCCACCTGTGCCACTGAGTCTAGCTTTAATTCCAGTTTGTCTACAAATTAATAATTGATATGTTGGATTCATGTCTCCATTTCAACCAAAAATCTAAGTTAAAGAATAGGACTAAATCAAATCAAAACCTTTAAATGCACTTTAAATACAGTTTGATTTGATTTAATCATATTCTTTAACTTTGATTTTTGGTTGAGATTTATTATTAACTTGTATATTCCATTTGAAATCAACCAAAGCTTATGTATTGTCTATTTTTTTATGAATCCTGTGCTGAATTTAAACAATAGCTGTTGCTCACTGAAGTCAGTTACGACGCAGAACTGCAGTCAGGTCAAGACCCTGGTGAGGACGATCAGCACGCACATGAGCTTCCCTGAGACGATTTCTGACAGTTTGTGCAGAAATTCTTTGGTTGTGCAAACCCACAGTTTCATCAGCTGTCCGGGTGGCTGGTCTCAGACGATCCCACAGGTGAAGAAGCCGAATGTGGAGGTCCTGGGCTGACATGGTTACACATGGTCTGCAGTTGTGAAGCAGGTTGGACGTACTGCTAAATTCTCCAAAACAAAGTTGGAGGCGGCTTATGGTAGAGAAATGAACATTAAAGTCTCTGGCAACAGCTCTGGTGGACATTCCTGCAGTCAGCATGCCAATTGCACGCTCCCTCAAAACCTGAGACATATGTGGCATTGTGTTGTGTGACAGAACTGCACATTTTCGAGTGGCCTTTCATTGTCCCCAGCACAAGGTGCACCTGTGTAATGATCATACTGTTTAATCAGCTTCTTGATATGCCACACTTGTCAGGTGGATGGATTATCTTGGCAACAGAGAAATGTTCACTAACAGGGATGTAAACACATTTGTGCACAACATTTGAGAGAAATACGCTTTTTGTGTGTATGGAAAATTTCTGGGATCTTTTATTTCAGCTCATGAAACATAGGACCAACACTTTACATGTTGCCTTTATATTTTGGTTCAGTTTACATCTAAAACTAAAAGCATTGTATTTGGTTCAAACCATTCTCTAAGACCTAAACCTCAACTGGAGTTCTGCATAAAGGTGTGACCATTAAGCAAGTTGAGGAAGCTAAACTCCTAGGTATAACATTGGATGGTCAATTATCATGGTCAAGTCATATTGACAAAGTTGTTGTGAAGATGGGGAGGGTTATGTATGTTATAAAAATATGTTCTGCATTTTCTACACAAAAATGAACTGTACTAGTTGTTCAGGCTCTGGTCTTGTCCCATCTTGATTACTGTCTGGTAATATGGTCAAGTGCAGCAAAGAAAGACCTAGCAAAGCTGCAGCTGGCTCAAAACAGAGCAGCATGCCTTGCCCTTAACTGCACATACAGAACTAACATCAACAACGTGCATGCCAGTCTTGCTTGGTTGAGGATTGACGAGCGATTAAGTGCTTATTCTCGAGTTATGGGAAATATTACTGTGATGAAAATTCCAGATTGTCTGCATAATAAAATAACATTCAGCTCAGACACCCATACAAACACCACAAGACATGCTACCAGGGGTCTCTTCACAGTCCAAAAAGAATACACGGCTACGCACAGTATTATACAGAGGCATGATCACATGGAACTCCCTTCCATCTCCTGCAAAATTACCTTTAAAAATGGATTACACAACAACTCATTGAACGTTGGGGACTGTGAGGGGACATACACAGACACACTAACACATCATTTTTGTTGTTGTATTGTTTGTATAATTTTTTTTGTATTGTTTGTATATCGTATTTTATCAGTGGTTTGTTACTTGTTTTGTGTTACTTGTATTGTGTTTTTTTGTGGACCCCAGGAAGAGTAGCTGCTGCTTCTGCAAAAGCTAATGGGGATCCAAATAAACAAATACAAGTAATGGCATTCATATCAACTTTATCAATCAGATGGTTAACAAGCAAATATTATATTTGTTTTCGCCTCGCATCTAAACCTCCCTGATGAAGCTAGCCAATTGATAGTAAAGCTAGGATGAATGTCAGAAGCCAGCCAGCTAGCTAGCTAACGTTAGCTGATGTCAATGGAGTTAATCTGAAATGTACCATTTATATTTCACGATAAACAAACTACTGTCATGCCTTTTCACCAAAAATGTATGTACACATATAAAAAAGATGATAGTTTTATTCTAGTACTTCAGGCCGAGGAGTAACATTAATAGCATTACTTTGTAGGAATTACTTCTCTTCTCCTCTGCTTCCTGAGATTTGATTGATGAAAAAATCTAGCCAATAGTTGCAGCAATAGGCAGCTGTGTTTTTGGCTGAATGGTCAGGAGTAAAAGGTCCTGCCCCTAGAGCTGCTCAAACCACGTTTTTACTTGCAAAACTCTTTCTACAAACTTACAAAACTTTCAACAAGCTTACGAATCTTTTAGTAAAGTGATAGAACTCTGAACGTGCACAGATTCAAAATCTGCAGGTGTATTTTTGATTTACAGCAGAATATTTATAGTTGTAAATGGACAATAAATCTAATTGAATGTATTTAAATGTTAAGTTACAAGTTTGCGACCGTTGTTACAGTTTTCACACAACATGATACAAGCTTGCGAAATTAAATTACACATTTGCGAATCGTACTTGTAACCACAAAACTCAATGTGTGACTACAGAATACAAAAATACAAACTCACAGGCTTCTGTCATCATTATCCCATAGAAAATTGGTTACCATGATGACATAATCCTGTGGTAAAATGTTTACCCTCCGATGTATTTTCCACATAGATTCCACGTCACAATACATTGACAAATTATGTTGAAACAACGTTGATTGACGCAGTTTGTGCCCAGTGGGTAGTTACTGAAAGGTATCCTTATCGCATAGAAAGTTCTGCAAATGTCCTTGAGCAGGAGAGGTATTGCTTTACCCATTGGTCTCACTTAATATTTTACCTCAAAGATTGAGGTTACCAGCCAACCATTTGTTTTACTGGGTAAAAGGCACAAGATAAACAAAGTTTGGTTTTTAGGATCACAGACGTATCACTGTTCTCACAAAGTTCAAGATGGAAATCTGCTCAGAGTCCCAGACCCTTTCCCTTCCTCCCCAGGCCCTCTCTCCTGGCAAGCGAAGTGAGAGGTAGTGGTTTCTGGGTTCTCTTTGATCCACACTGGACCATGGCTCTTTGGAGAGGGCAGAGAGTCGTTGTAATCACCTGTACTGTAGATACATCTCACTGCATGACCTCAGTGGTTCCCCCCTCACAGTTTTAGGGTGCCACGAACCCCGGGCACAATGGTCTCCTCTGTTGTCTCTATCTAATGCAAAGGGCACTAGATAAACAGTGGAGACAAGGTGGCACAGCGGGTAGCGCCCGCCACTGAAAAACAAGAGGAGAAGGAGAGAGGGGTGGAGGTGCCCACTGGGGAACACAACACTGTTTCGATTCAACTGGAGAGAATTATTGGCAGAGGAGCACGCATGGC
This sequence comes from Coregonus clupeaformis, assembly GCF_020615455.1. Classification (NCBI taxonomy): domain Eukaryota; kingdom Metazoa; phylum Chordata; class Actinopteri; order Salmoniformes; family Salmonidae; genus Coregonus; species Coregonus clupeaformis. Next base: position 66,444,763 of record NC_059208.1, on the reverse strand, counting down.
ATAAAGCCCTCTTTAAATTTACCGTGCAAAATTTATTTTTAGCCTTCCCCTCCAGTTTTACATCACAGCCTGACCGCAAACCAGTTACTGACACTCAAACTATAGCCCGCATTCCAAGCTCTGTATGTTTGCACGAACACCCCAGATGCACAGACGTGGTGCGAAGGAGAGGCCTGAACTCCATGACAGCTCATCGTTGGACTTTGGAGAGTGAGGAGCGTCTGAGTGTGTTTGTTTTGGACCGACTATAGACAGACCTACATCTGCCAGGTTCTCTGAGCAAGTGCTCTGGCAGAGAACAAATGGCACGGGTAACTGAGATTGCGGGCGGGGAATCGTTTTCGCGTTTCACTTCAGATTAGCGTTGGGTTTCCGAGAAACCCTCGGCTGCACATATTTGTCTTATCAGAAGGTAATAATTTTAGTGTTACTTTAAACACTCTGGGATAGCTCACATAATTGCCTTCCTTGGTGTGTTTTATTTGAAATACTAGGCCCATAAGAAACAAATGTGTGTTTTCAGTCACATAAAGAAACGAGCTGTGTAGAATAAAAAAGGAGAGCAAGCTTTGAACCTTTTTGGACCTAAAGGGCTGTGGGAGAGCAGTTTTCTTGATGTCCTGTTGCCTTGGTCGCTCCAAGACACAAGTCTCCCTCTGTTAGTTCAGTCATGCACCCAGTTTTACAGATTTTGTAGTCCTTGAAATTGTTCCATCAAAAGACCCTTGAAAGTATAGTTATTTAGACTTGTTGTGCTTTGCCTGTAATTGCTCCCAAATGTTTCATTGGAGATCACTATCTGATCAGATAAAACACTAAACAAAAGTGGAAAACTATTTCAGGCTAACTAATAAATGCCTTTCAATGTAGAAAATGACTTGTAAACCCCTTGACTCGCTATATAACACATTCAAACACTGCCTCAATGTTGTCACCATCAGAATCGACTGGGGATTGCGAAGAGAATTTCTTATTTCCACTTACATCAGAGGTGACAGTTTTATTGTCTCCGCTCAAAGCTGCCTGTATTCCAACGTTTTGAGGGCAGAGGCTGTTTTATTCTCAGTGGCCTTGCACGAATTTCCACTAACTATGATGCTCACTTGTGATTTGTGGCAAAGAGAGAGTATGTACAGTGGGGGGAAAAAGTATTGTCAGCCACCAATTGTGCAAGTTCTCCCACTTAAAAAGATGAGGCCTGTAATTTTCATCATAGGTACACGTCAACTATGACAGACAAATTGAGGGGAAAAAATCCAGAAAATCACATTGTAGGATTTTTTATGAATTTATTTGCAAACTTCTTCTTTAAGAGGCCCCTCTGTCCTCCACTCGTTACCTGTATTAATGGCACATGTTTGAACTTGTTATCAGTATAAAAGACACCTGTCCACAACCTCAAACAGTCACACTCCAAACTCCACTATGGCCAAGACAAAAGAGCTGTCAAAGGACACCAGAAACAAAATTGTAGACCTGCACCAGGCTGGGAAGACTGAATCTGCAATAGGTAAGCAGCTTGGTTTGAAGAAATCAACTGTGGGAGCAATTATTAGGAAATGGAAGACATACAAGACCACTGATAATCTCCCTCGATCTGGGGCTCCACACAAGATCTCACCCCGTGGGGTCAAAATGATCACAAGAACGGTGAGCAAAAATCCCAGAACCACACGGGGGGACCTAGTGAATGACCTGCAGAGAGCTGGGACCAAAGTAACAAAGCCTACCATCAGTAACACACTACGCCGCCAGGGACTCAAATCCTGCAGTGCCAGACGTGTCCCCCTGCTTAAGCCAGTACATGTCCAGGCCCATCTGAAGTTTGCTAGAGTGCATTTGGATGATCCAGAAGAGGATTGGGAGAATGTCATATGGTCAGATGAAACCAAAATATAACTTTTTGGTAAAAACTCAACTCGTCGTGTTTGGAGGACAAAGAATGCTGAGTTGCATCCAAAAGAACACCATACCTACTGTGAAGCATGGGGGTGGAAACATCATGCTTTGGGGCTGTTTTTCTGCAAAGGGACCAGGACGACTGATCCGTGTAAAGGAAAGAATGAATGGGGCCATGTATCGTGAGATTTTGAGTGAAAACCTCCTTCCATCAGCAAGGGCATTGAAGATAAAACGTGGCTGGGTCTTTCAGCATGACAATGATCCCACACACACCGCCCGGGCAACGAAGGTGTGGCTTCGTAAGAAGCATTTCAAGGTCCTGGAGTGGCCTAGCCAGTCTCCAGATCTCAACCCCATAGAAAATCTTTGGAGGGAGTTGAAAGTCTGTGTTGCCCAGCGACAGCCCCAAAACATCACTGCTCTAAAGGAGATCTGCATGGAGGAATGGGCCAAAATACCAGCAACAGTGTGTGAAAACCTTGTGAAGACTTACAGAAAACGTTTGACCTGTGTCATTGCCAACAAAGGGTATATAACAAAGTATTGAGAAACTTTTTTGTTATTGACCAAATACTTATTTTCTACCATAATTTGCAAATAAAATCATAAAAAATCCTACAATGTGATTTTCTAGATATTTTTTCTCATTTTGACTGTCATAGTTGACGTGTACCTATGATGAAAATTACAGGCCTCTCTCATCTTTTTAAGTGGGAGAACTTGCACAATTGGTGGCTGACTAAATACTTTTTTTCCCCACTGTAGGTGGCGAACTAGCGCCCATTCATTTTTATATTGTGGCTCTCGATGAGCCAGTACGATGCCGGGTTTTCCTCTCTACTGTGAGGCCTACATCATTTCCCACTGGGCACAGACGTCAGTTCAATGAACTGTCACCCTTTCATTGGATTTAGGTTAAAAGTTGGGTGAAAAAAAAGATGAAATTCCCTTATGTTGATTACTTTTTGCAAATCCAATCAGTTTTCCCCATTGATTCAACGTCGTCACATTAAAGGTTTTGGTTGGTATGATGTGGAACAATGTTGATTCAACCAGTTGTTGCCCAGTGGGTTTCTCCCAATAAGATTCCAATGCAGAGGAAAAGTCACTGAATGACTGTAAATCGGTAGCCTGGAATGAACTGATATGAAGTCAAACAATGGTGAAACTGATTGGATCCTACATACAATCTAGGCAAAGGTTCAGCTAGTGTACTACATACACTCAGCCTAAATCTATTGATGGAGACATATAGCCCAAACGGTGGTTTACATGCCGTAGATTAGGCCCGATAAACACCATTAATTAAAAGAGTGGGCGCACAGAACTCATCCCACAGCCCCTGCCAGCATATAATGCCATGATTTATGTGGTGTGAAAATCGTGGCCTCGGCAAGCTAGAGAACTAAACAAGTGGAAGGTTTTGGGGAAGTGGGGCAAAAATAAACAGAGGATAAAACACATTAATAAAATATCCCTTAAAGAAGAAAAAAAAGACGTGCCGTAATTCCATCCCAGCTGGGTTTTTCCAACATTGTTTTCATTAGTTTTAGTGATTCACCGTTTTGTTCCTGTCTTTCCATCTTTCTCTCGTTCGATCTCCTACCGTGAACTCCAAACTGGTCTAATCCCACATTAAACTGGCAATAGTCTGTCCACATATTTAATGAGGTGTAGGCGGGTATGAGTGATCTGCAGACAGTGCTGCTGGGTAGCTGCTTTGGCCTGTTAGCAGAGTGTGGATAGATGGAGATCGAGGAGCTGCGATAGCCGCTGCCTCATAGCAAAAACCACAAGCCGTCAAGAGGATAACATCTTCAAATGCTATATAATGACACATAAAGTGGGGATGTTGGAACCGCCTTAACAATTGGGTTTGGCTCTGCTGAACATACTCCCACCCAAAGAAGATTGAATCTCGTTTCACTGTGTTTCCCAACCACAACTGCATCCACACCTTCTCTCCATCGATGGGGGATCCCATTCGAATGTAGTGGCAAACCTCTGGGTTATTTTGATAAAATGGCTCAAAACAGAAGTGAAATGGTTCAAAGCTCTGAAACCCCCTTGTCATGAGAGCAGGTTTTCCACAACAGGGTCTCCACAGCACAGCGATCAGAGTGAGAGAGAGAGAGAGCTTAGACCATCAGCAATTAATCTATTTTTGTTTAGTCAGGCCGGTCGAAGGCTGTACTCCCTCACCAGGGCCACCTATCCCATTTTGACTCAAAGCAGAGCTGCTTCGAGACCCTTCTAATTAACCACACTGAGATATTATCTACAAACGTACATACACAGTCAATTAGGAGCTTACTTCAATGCGACGCCACGGCGAGCCGAAGTGGAATAACTCACCAGGCCTAGCCTGTTTTGATTATCCCCTTTCGCTGCATGCCGTCGATTTTAAAAAGGCATCTGTACCTTTTAGCCCCATTGCATCCTCTGCATCTGGCATTTGTCTAGCTAGCGGATAGGGAGAACAAATGTTTTCAACGAAAAGAAAATGTTTATAATTCCTGCCACAGCGTATTAGTGCCCAGCCAAACAATAGCAAGGGAGTAATCGCCTAATTGCATTGTTTATGACAAATCATTGTGCTTTTCAAGCACTGCTGTTTTATACCAGCTTTAATTTGATGCTGCTGTGGCCTTTTGAGATTTTTCAGGGCTTCGCTGTACAGAAGGGGGGGCTTTTAACGCCTGCGTATGTGTTTTGGAATTACATTTTCCTGTAGGCCAAAATCTGTCCCCAGTTACAGATTCTGAAGAAGTTATGTGATTTGTTTTGCTTCGACAAAATGAAGACCGAGGCCACACTCTACATGTTCCTGTGATGAATACTTAATCCCCTCACTGAATGGTAACAACACTAACCTGATTTTGACCTGCATTCCATCAACAGCTATAGAACAGCAATAGAACATCTCAGGGTTCTCTGTCTTATATCATCTATCTTACCAGGTACAGGTAAGCCATCAAGGGGAATTGGTTCTCAATCATTAAACTGCACCAGCCTTTCTGAACCTTCATATACTTCAATGTAAAATTAGCTTGAAGACACCACCTCTGCAGTCTCTGAACCTTGTTCTATATGGTAGCCTAAGTGTAGCAACATCAGAGGCCCTGCAGTGTTATTTAAAACTCGTTTATCCATTAAAACTTTATTATTATAAAGATTATTTCACTTATAATTCACTGTATCACAATTCCAGTGGGTCAGAAGTTTACATACAATAAGTTGACTGTGCCTTTAAACAGTTTTGGAAACTTCCAGAAAATGTCATGGCTTTAGAAGCTTCTGATAGGCTAGTTGACATCATTTGAGTCAATTGGAGGTGTACCTGTGGATGTATTTCAAGGCCTACCTTCAAACTTAGTGCCTCTTTGCTTCACATCATGGGAAAATCAAAAGAAATTAGCCAAGACCTCAGAAAAAAAAAGATAGACCTCCACAAGTCTGGTTCATCCTTGGGAACAATTTCCAAACGCCTGAATGTACCACGTTAATCTGTACAAACAATAGTACGCAAGTATAAACACCATGGGAACACGCAGCCGTCGTACTGCTCAGGAAGGAGACGCGTTCTGTCTCCTAGAGATGAACGTACTTTGGTGCGAAAAGTGCAAATCAATCCCAAAACAGCAGCAAAGTACCTTGTGAAGATGCTGGAGGAAACAGGTACAAAAGTATCTATATCCACAGTAAAACGAGTCCTATATCGACATAAACTGAAAGGCCGCTCAGCAAGGAAGAAGCCACTGCTCCAAAACCGCCATAAAAAAGCCAGACTACGGTTTGCAACTGCACATGGGGACAAAGATCGTACTTTTTGGAGAAATGTCCTCTGGTCTGATGAAACAAAAATATAACTGTTTGGCCATAATGACCATCGTTATGTTTGGAGGAAAAAGGGGATAGCTTGCAAGCCGAAGAACACCATCCCAACCGTGAAGCACGGGGATGGCAGCGTCATTCGGTGGGGGTGCTTTGCTGCAGGAGGGAGTGGTGCACTTCACAAAATAGATGGCATCATGAGGAAGGAAAATCATGTGGATATATTGAAGCAACATCTCAAGACATCAGTCAGGAAGTTAAAGCTTGGTCGCAAATGGGTCTTCCAAATGGACAATGACCCCAAGCATACTTCCAAAGTTGTGGCAAAATGGCTTAAGGACAACAAAGTCAAGGTATTGGAGTGGCCATCACAAAGCCCTGACCTCAATCTTATAGAAATGTTTTGGGCAGGACTGAAAAAGCGTGTGCGAGCAAGGAGGCCTACAAACCTGACTCCGTTACACCAGCTCTGTCAGGAAGAATGGGCCAAAATTCATTCAACTTATTGTGGGAAGCTTGTGGAAGGCTACCCAAAGCGTTTGACCCAAGTTAAACAATTTAAAGGCAATGCTACCAAATACTAATTGAGTGTATGTAAACTTCTGACTCACTGGGAATGTGATGAAAGAAATAAAAGCTTAAATAAATCCTTCTCTACTATTATTCTGACATTTCACATTCTTAAAATAAAGTGGTGATCCTAACTGACCTAAGACAGGGAATTTTTACTAGGATTAAATGTCAGGAATTGTGAAAAACTGAGTTTAAATGTATTTGGCTAAGGTGTATGTAAACTTCCGACTTCAACTGTAACTGAATGATCACTCAACTCCATTACTATGCAATCTCAAAGCAAAGCAATGGTAGCCTAACGACAACGCTTACAGTATCCACAGGTGTAAGAGCAACTTAACGTAAAGTGTTACCTAACAATACAGTCTTATATGAGACGCCTTGACTCTTAGAACAATATGAGGTCCAGTGTTGTGTTTATTATAAAACATATGGTCAGCTCTGATAGCTCTGCAGGGAAATTGTGTTTTCTGGATCTCACGTCCTACTTCTGTGATGTCAGTCACGAACACACTCCACGGAGGAGGTCCGCATGCATCCAAGAACTTGATTGAGTGAATACCAACCTGCAAGAGGGATGCCATGACCTCGCTCGTTGGCCCCTGGGTAGAGGCAGAAACGAAATAAACAAGCTCTCCTTCCCATGAAGCTCCAGAAGAGGACCCAAGAAGAAGAAAGGGAAGAGAAGCACTCTGCAAGTGATCTGTCAAATATTTCTCACACTAGCCCACTTTGTTATATAGTTCTATAAAAACGAATACACGCAGAATCCTGTATTTTAATACAAGGTTGCTCGTTAAATCTGCAATTTATTGCAGTGGTGTAATTTAGCTGTGTCTGCCGCTGCTTGCTCTGTCTGCACGAGAGCGCTGTGACCTCACTCCCCCTCCAAGACATGGCTTAGAAGCTCCAGAGTCTGGGAGCACTAATACATGCTTTTGTAAACCTGCCTGAAGAGTAGGGCATAAATAACCTTACCACACAAGTGGAGGAGAATATAGACCCATCTCACACGGCAAACATCAACAGGATCACTTTGACTACGTCCTAAATGGCACATTACTCCCTATATAGTCCACTACTTTTGACCAGAGCCCTATGGGGCCTGGTTAAAAGTAGAGCACTAAATAGGCAATAGGGTGCCATTTCGGATATACTCTGTTTGCTTTACATCAACCTACTGAAAAGGTAAAATATTGCATCTACTGTGTGATCCCCTATGATACAAAGTGACATAGTATGTAGTTTACGAAAGTTCAATCAGGAAGGCTGGTCTGAATGCTCGTTTAAATTAATCAAGTAAGTGTAACATAATTCACTTTGTTTCCTATTCAAACGTATCATCATCAGCATAGCGTCTTGCTTCTTCTCCTCTTCCTATTAGCCATGTGCGGAATGTAATTCACCTATTTACCTTATAGCCTATAGGCAGTGGCTTCCGTCTGGCCACTCTACCATAAAGGCCTGATTGGTGGAGTGCTGCAGAGATGGTTGTCCTTCTGGAAGGTTCTCCCATCTCCACAAAGGAACTCTGGAGCTCTGTCAGAGTGACCATCGGGTTCTTGGTCACCTCCCTGACCAAGGCCCTTCTCCCCCGATTGCTCAGTTTGGCCGGGCGGCCAGCTCTAGGAAGAGTCTTGGTGGTTCCAAACTTCTTCCATTTAAGAATGATGGAGGCTACTGTGTTCTTGGGGACAGTCAATGCTGCAGAAATGTTTTGGTACCCTTCCCCAGATTTGTGCCTCGACACAATCCTGTCTCGGAGCTCTACGGACAATTCCTTCGACCTCATGGCTTGGTTTTTGTTCTGAAATGCAGTGTCAACTGTGGGACCTTATATAGACAGGTGTGTGCCTTTCCAAATCATGTCCAATCAATTGAATTTACCACAGGTGGACTCCAATCAAGTTGTCGAAACATCTCAAAGATGATCAATGGAAACAGGATGGACCTGAGCTCAATTTCTAGTCTCATAGCAAAGGGTCTGAATACTTTTATTTTTAATACATTTGCAAAAATGTCTAAAAACCTGTTTTTGCTTTGTCATTATGGGGTATTGTGTGTAGATTGATGAGAAAAAAAAATACATTTAATCAATTTTAGAATAAGGCTGTAACGTAAAAAGTCAAGGGGTCTGAATACTTTCCGAATGCACTGTATATGTCAACTTACCCATGTTCTGTCACCATCCACCTCCCCACCACCAGCAGCATGATAACCTTAAGGCCTGTCATTGGAACACCTTTTCCCGGGGGGGGGGTTCGATGCCAGCTTTACAGCACCTGTCGTAAGACGAGGCCATACCCCTCTATTCAATAAAATTCCATATTGCATTCTGTCTTTGTTGTTCATTTGGTTAAACCTGTACTCGATTGAACAGAAGTTCTGCTTCTGTTAGACAGTATAGTGTGTCTTCCACTTATAACCAAAACAAATGTCTGAGTCATAAAACGTTTTCCGTATGTTGTAGATGGCTGGTTCCATATGGTGGTGGTGGTGGTGGTGACTGGTTACACTTTGCAACATTAATTTACAACACTTTATTGCTCAAAGAACAAAATGTTAACCTCTACGGGATCGATGTCCCGTATACGTGACGGTTAAGCTAATGTGAGCTAATGTGATTAGCATGACTGTTGTAAGTAACAGCAAACTTTCCAGAACATAGACATGTCTTATATGGGCAGAAAGCTTACATTCTTATTAATCTAACTGCACTGTCCAATTTACAGTAGCTATTACAGTGAAAAAATACCATGCTGTTGTTTGAGGAGAGTGCACAACAACAAAAATCTTATCATGGCAACTGGTTTGATACATTCACCTCTGAAGGTAAATAATGTACTGACATTCAGTAATCTTGCTCTGATTTGTCATCCTGAGGGTCCCAGAGATAAAATGTAGCATAGTTTTGTTTGATAAAATCAATTTTTATATTCAAATGTAGGAACTGGGTTCTACAGTTTGAACCCCTGCTGTCTCTGGCTCCTCACCCACCCCGTCCGGTCATCTAGATGTGTGAAAGTTAGTGTATAAGCTAATTATCCATCATGTATGACATTCCTGGGAGTATGTAAACTTACATTTTTTATGTATTACCATATCATTTTTGTATGTTCTCTATAGTTACGTACTTGAAAATGTATCAATTGACCAATTCGGCACATTTGGGCAGAGTTGATGCATAATAGTCCAGTATTGCAATGCTTCACTGGATCAATTTGAAACTTTGCACACATACTGCTGCCATCTAGTGGCCGACATTGCGCCTAAACTGCAATATTATGTTGTGGCCTTTCAAAGATGATGGAACAGAAAAATACATAGAAAACACATGTTTTTTTGTTTGTATTATCTTTTACCAGATCTAATGTGTTATATTCTCCTACATGCATTTCACATTTCCACAACCTTCAAAGTGTTTCCTTTCAAATGGTGGTCCTCTGTAGCTCAGCTGGTAGAGCATGGCGCTTGTAACGCCAAGGTAGTGGGTTCGATCCCCGGGACCACCCATACACAAAAATGTATGCACGCATGACTGTAAGTAGCTTTGGATAAAAGCGTCTGCTAAATGTCATATTATATTATATTAAATGGCATCAAGAATATGCATATCCTTGCTTCAGGTCCTGAGCTACAGGCAGTTAGACTTGGGTATGTCATTTTAAGCGAAAATTGAAAAAAAGGGTCCGATCCTTAAGAAGTTAACAAAGAGAAACAGGAATTGGGTATTAGCTGTGACGTATGACATGACCTGAGTAATACTCAGAAATGATCTGAAATTGCACTCCCACTAATCTAAATGGTTAGGAAAACCTGAAGTGGTATTGAAGCAAAAAGGTATGACATTGTTTGATATGCTTCTTTTTCTCTGACAACAGCTCTAATGTTAAAAAGACAGATGAGCTCAAAAGGGCAAAAGGTATAAAACCTGAAAATAATTTAGGAGCATTTGTCTGTTGTCTCTTTGTTTGTCCTAACAAGACCCCAGCCTTTGCTTGACATTTCAATCAATTTTGAGGGGAAAATGCAGCTTTATGATCTGAGGGCGTTTTACATATTTATCTGCAGTGCATTGCTGATGCCGTCAGCTCCAATTTCATCTGTATGAAAATGAACAGAGAACATTCCTTGGTCTGGTCAGAACTTTTCTCCTGCTGCTATTGCGAGCTTACTGGAGTTGAACACTGGCAGACCCACCTTCAGAGGCTGTGCAAATTAGTGCTACGGCATGGCACTGTGCCATATAGTGTAGTACTACCACTGTAGCCAACTCTACACAATCTTATCTTTAACTTCTGTAAAGTGTTGAATTGAGTGCAATTTATGTTCTTGCGTCATATACCTTGATGATGAAAGTAAAAATACTAAGTAGGCTGTTAAAATGGTACCTTACAAGTCTCTTCCGACAGGGTAAAATACCTCTAAATTCACGGCCAAGGTAAAACACTTTTAAATTCCTTTAAACCTCATATAAAATGGATATAGAGGACCATTATTAAGCTGGGTATGCCTGTTTCTTATTGGCAACGTGCAAGGCCTTTGAATCCATTATCTACGCATTCCACAAGCTCTCTGCACAGGTTTCAAGTGTATTAGCCTATATACTGTAGGCTAAACACGTTTATTATATTTGCCAGGGCTGTACCGTCACACACAAAAATACCTTTAAGACCACATTTTCATCAACTTGTCTACTATGAGCACAGATTGTTGCAGAATAACAATGTAATCTAACCAACATTTGCATTTGAGCTGAAACAGATGCATTTAGGCAAACTTTTTAATACATTAGTGGACAAGTAATCAAAATGACAGTGTTTTCAGTTAGGAATGCAGAATGGAAAAAACTGCAAAAACACAGGTAGGCTGTATGACAAAGAGTCCAAAGTTGGTAGTTAGGCCTATATAAATAGTTGTGTAGGCCTATAAACTGCACACATGGGTTGGGTGTAAAATAAATGTTATGTAGTTAAATAAAGTGCAACTGTAAAACTAAAATAGGAAGGCTAATTATAATCCTAATTTATAACCTGACAGAACAGTTGCAATAGGAATAGATGTATAGGATCGACAGTAAAAGGCTTAATGCACACTTCTGTGCATAATCCTCTATGACCCAGGCAAGCAAACCAATACAACTGTGTTGCACCCTCTTCTGGAAAAAGCAGCAATGTGCAGAATTATAGCATTTAGTAGCAAGTATCACCAGTACAAGCTACTAGATAAATAGGATCTACATATAAACTGCTTTCTCAGAAAATGTATTTTATTGTTCGTTTTGGTACGTGGTTTACATTGTTAGTATTTTGCTTGGCTGAACAGCGCCCGTTAGGAAATGCAAAATAAGCAGCAGACCTGAGACCACCAGCTAAACGATTTTCTGACAAAACTGCATAGGACCTAGCCCAAGATGTCAGTCTACTCTTAAGGAGCCTACCGTTACTCCTTAAGATCCAAGGTTGTTAAATTATATATTATTTTCAGAGGTAACTGGCTCTGGCAGCCAAAACAGCCAAATACTCCATCTAAACGTGAATCGATTCTTAATGGCTATAAGGTTCTAGAAACATAAAGCGCTTTACTTTCATGTCACATCAAATAATTTCACAGATGCTAAATATACACTTAGGCCTACTATGCACTGTTTTAACCGGCTTTATCACAGTTGCAGCAGACAATATTTTTCAATGATCAACTTTACATGCGCACAGTATTCCGGATAGTAGCTCATATCCCGCTTAACTCAATGAAACATTTAAAGTGTTGGTCCCATGTTTCATGAGCTGAAATAAAAAATCCCAGAAATGTTCCATGCACACAAAAAGCTTATTTCTCTCAAATTTTGAATGTTGCGTTTATATGACAGAAGAGAAGCTGCATGTATCAAACTATAGTTGACAAACAAATGGCCTACCAAATGTCGGAAATTATAATAGCCTATCAAACGTTGGACATTATAAGCAGAAACTTGTCTAAATTAGGGGGGAAAGTAGCCAGTAGAAGATTATAGTAAATTAATTATAGTAGGCTAAATTATTATGGTGGATCGAACTGCGCAGGTAGCCTGCTTTTTGAGGTGATTTGTTTGACAATCAGATGAAAACATCATCACACAACATCCATGATATGTGAAACAGAGCCTGCACAGACCGCAAAAACAACAGTAAATGAGATAAGATGTTTACATGCCACAGTATCACGTTTTAGATCAGCATATCCCAGGCATCTTATCTGGGTTTTTCATAACCGGGATACAAGCTTTTTCGGGTTATTGTAAACGAGATATGAGGTTTATACAGTATGTGTCAACTCAAAAACAGAATACTTGAGTATCCCGAATAATAACGGGATATTGGTGTGCATGTTAACGTGGTCACTGACAACACCTTTCTGGCGGCCTTCCTCCATTACACACAGGTGGAGCATGCTAGATAACTAATTAGCACAGGTGGTCCCTCTGTCTTCTGTAAGCACATGCTGTAACATGGATATATGGCTGTGTGGGAACAGTAACCCTAACACTATAAAGGTGTGTATCAATGTATTTATTGCTGATATGAAAGAAACATACTGCAATCAATGCATGTTAAAGTTCAGACCGAGCGTCGGGGATCTTAACAAAACCTCCACCTTCAGAATACGCCTTAGTCCAATGACTCTTATGTGTAAAGCTAAATGTTTCAATGGGCTAGGGCCGCTGTAAGTAGGGGTGCTTGAATTGAATATAATTTTTCACAAAAGTAGTGCACTGCACTTTTAATAGTCCTTTATTAGTGGAACAATATGGTTATGGGTTATGGTTAAGGTAAGGGTAGGGAAGTCCCAATGATCCCGGAAAGCACTGACCCTTACTTGAGCATCACATGGTCATGGGAACTCGGAAAATACGAGGTCAAATCATGATGTCAGTGATCTTCAGGTCGTAAATTCGGAACTCTAGAAAGAGGCTGAGTTACTGATTTCAAATTCTGAGTTGGATGACCGTTTCCCCAGTCGGAGCTCGTTTTTTTTCGAGTTTCCAGTTGTTTTGAATATGTTGAAGTCAGAAGTCGGAGATTTCCGAGTTCCCAGTTGTTTTGAACGTGGCATAAACCTATTGCGTTTCGTCATTATATACAGATCAGCATTTTGGTACATGTATAGTCGCTCTCTGATGACGTCCTTCCGGAACGTGTTACTCTGGGTTAGAACACGTGGATCGGGTACATAGAAGAAGTTGAAGATATAACTTGACATTTTGAGTGTTTTCGTTTACTGTTCATCGTCTACGTGTGTGTCAGATAACCTGCCAAGATGGTGAAGCCACGGTTCAAGGGGAAAAGCACGATAAACACCTCGACGGCCAGCAGTAATCCTGGTAAATTACAGTCCATGCGCCATGTACTGTTTGTTTACAGCAAATGTTAGTTAGCTAACGTTAGTTCGCTGGCTAGCCCGATAGACTTTCTCTCTGAAAAGATGAAACAGACAGACCTACCTAGGTAGCTAACTATACAAAAACATTTGGTCCATATGTGACATTCGTGTTAGCTACAAATGGAAAAGTATACAATATGTTTGGCACTGACATCATTAGTTCGCTACAGTAACTAGCTAATTTAGCTACACATTCTGTCTAACGTTATGCCTAAAACACAACGTAACTTCAATAACAACATTGAGAACATATTTTCCTCTTCCTGAAATAGGCAGAATGTCATCACTATATGTCTTGTCTATTTGTATGTATGATAGCAAACAGAAAAAAATCATCAGATGTCCTAGCCATATTTATGACTAAAACATAAGTTAAAGAATTCAGATCGTAAAACGTCCAACCTATTTTTGCTTGCATCTGTAACAGTGGTTATTTAAATAGGGTAATAACTACACTTTATATGGATTTCCAATATTGTTCTTACACTGACAATTAATTAACCCAAAGTACCACCACACACCTATAATCTCTAACACTGTGTGACATGAAATTGCTATATCACCATAACCTTACGACTCTACCTTTTCCAGACCGACCCAAGACTCCTGCAGGTTCAGGCAACAGCATGAGGGACCGAGCAACTGTCAGGCGTCTGAATATGTACAGACAGAAGCAGAGATGGTAAATGATGGAGAGAAAAAACATTTGTGACACTTCCCCTGTGACTTGCATATTAACTATTTCCTTTAATGCTAGTGTAACTCTCAGGTCAGGGGTTGTTCAGTTGACACTTTACCCAGATAAAACACACCAGTTCCTGGTATTCTACATTTAGCTCCTCTTCATTCCTTTTTAAAAATGTAAATGATTGTGTTGTAATATATTTGACTGTAATATCATTGCCATGCACCTGCTTTCGTGACCACTGACTATTTCCTCTGCCATTAGCAACAACAGAGGCCAGGTGATCAAGCGTTTGTCATACCAGTCCACTGTGGCTGATGGGACACAGGCCAGAGTGGAGCCCAACATCAAATGGTTTGGTGAGTAGTGCTGTTAACTGCAATTGCCACACTGTCACAGGTTAACCCACAAATGGTTTTGGGTCTGTGTTGTTTATTATTGATTAGACGGGTATAATGGCAATTTGTCTAACAATTGATTGGCTCTGAGCAAGTTGAAAATGTGTACAGAATAGTGAAGTTCTTGTCAATAATGACTGGCAAACCCTTGATTTGTAAGAATACATCTGTTTTTATGCCTTTTTAAATATATGTGTACGGAGAGATAAGATGGCAGCCTCAACTCACACACACACACTGGTTAATTCTTCCCCTCTGGTCTCCTCCGTCTCAGCAAACACTCGGGTCATCAAGCAGTCGTCCCTACAGAAGTTCCAGGATGAGATGGGTGCAGTGAAGAAGGACCCATACCGCGTGGTGATGAAACAGAGCAGGCTGCCCATGTCCCTCCTGCATGACAGAGTCAAGGCACATGTGAGTAACAAACAGGGTCGCATTAATTTGGGCGCACTGTAGTGTTGTCACGATACCAGCATTTTGACATCGATACCAGGTTTAGTATCACGATACTGAAACAATACCGTTGCAAAAAAAGTGACAGAATAACCACTGGCCTTTATTTTTTTAAACATTGAACAATATGTTGATAACTTGTACAACATCTAAAATAATATATTCAATTTCTTTCAAAAAATAAAACACCATATTAATAACCCCCTAGAGTTGGGGGGTTAAATGTGTGTGTATGTATGTATGTATGTGAGATTTCTTATGGTCCTCTGTAGCTCAGCTGGTAGAGCACGGCGCTTGTAACGCCAAGGTAGTGGGTTCGATACCCGGGATACACAAAAAAATATATATATGTATGCACGCATGACTAAGTCGCTTTGGATAAAAGCGTCTGCTAAATGGCTTATTATTATTATCCTAGATATGACACACTTCAAAACCTTATTCTTTATTATAAAACATTTGACTGTCTTTTTCACCATTTTATGAATGTGTTATTCAATGCATTTCAATGGACTATAGTAGTAAAGGCCAAATTCAATATGTTATCACATTTTTATTGACTTAAGAATTAAATAACAGAAGAATATCTCTTCTAAAATGTAATTTGATACATATAGTATCAGGGTTAATTTGATCATCTATGGCCATAATTTTGGGTAAAATGACATTCATTAGACCTATGATTCATTTTTCATTACAGCTAAATAATTTAATAGTTTAGTTCCAAAACAACATGTCTGAAGCTTCTATACTGCAATAGTCTACACCCCTCAAACTCAACCCTGGACTTCAAAGCCAGTTCCACTGCTTTTTAAAATTGTTCCCCTCTAATCAGGCACTGATTTAAACCTGGGACACCAGGTGGGTATAATACATTTTCAGGTAGAACAGAAAACCAGCATGCTCCGGACCTCGAATGGTAAGAGTTGAATACCCCTGGTCTACGCAGTACACAACATAGAAATACAATGGATTTTACATAGCATACTACGATTCCCAGAGTGCATTTTAACTCCCTGGGTGAAATGCTCCGCCCAGGGCTGCTGGCTGATGCTAGCAAGCCCAGACAAACACGAAGTAGTCTAAATATATTGCTTTCATAGCTAAGTTATGAGTGCATTTCAAATTACTTTTCGGTTGTAATCAGATTATAATGCTCACATGAATGTCATGCTGAATATATGTTTGTCATTGTCACTCAAAAATCATTCAAATTTAGTTGCTAGTAGAATAACGTTACAATGCAAATGTGTGTAAAATAGTTTGTCGTTTTGGAACTAAACCTCCCTTGCACTGCTTTGTAGCACCTTTTGCTTAGTTGTTTCGGTTGGCTGGCCCTCATCTGCTCTGTACGCAAAGTATTCCCATAGTTTGCTTCTTGAGACAGTTTCGTCAACATGCTGCGGGCGTGGAGGTATGATGTTTTTGTTTCAAGAAGCCATGCTGTCGGCATTTTCTCTCTCTTGCTTGCTTCTCAAAAGTGGCTTGCGCTGTGTCTGCTGCATGCACAAGCTCATGTAGCCTGGCTAGCTTACTATTGCCCCCCTTGAAAAGATTCAGATAAATTACTAGACGGACTCGATCCTCTCAATCCGTATATGACTTGAGACACATTTGACACAATTACCGAAAGTAACAAATTCTAGTATCAAACTGTTTTTCATGTTTTGGTATCGAAAAAGTACCAACGTTTCGGTTGACCGTGCAACATTAGCCTACTGTATCAAGATGTTTTGCGACAAAACTAAAAATGGTTCAGAAGTTTTAGTATTTTCTTCTGTTTGGTGCTTAATGAATACGACCCTGGTCAAATTAGGACACCAAGTGACTCAACACTGGGGTGGAGTTGGCTACTTGATGCTTAGCAGACGGCACTCTCCCCACTGTGTGCTTTCATATTTGTGGTGGTGATGTTTCTGACTACAGGGAGTGTTGATCCCTATTAGCTTTTGCAGAAGAAACAGCTACTCTTCCTGGGGTCCACAAAAAAACTCAAAACAGTAACTAAACACTGATAGAAAAGGAAAGTCACACAATTTTTAGATACACCGATATACAAACAATATCAAAACAATTATACAAACAATACATCTACAAAAAAATGTGGCTCTCACAGTCCCCGCCGTTCCATGAGTTGCTTTTTAATCTGTTTTTAAAGGTAGTTTTGCTTGAGTAATTGGAGATGGGCGTTCCATGCGATGATGGCTCTGTATAAAACTGTGCGTTGCAGTGAATTCGTTTTTGGTCTTTGACTGTGAAGAAACCCCTGTTGGCATGTCTTGTGGGGTATGTATGGGGGTCTGAGCTGAATGTTACTTGATTATATAGACAATCTGGGATTTTCATCACAGTAATATTTATTGTAGATGAGAAGCAGTTAATCGCTCGTCAACTCTTAACCAAGAAAGACTGGCATGCATATTGTCGATGTTAGTTCTGTATGTGCAGTTAAAGGCATGCTGCTCTGTTTTGAGCCAGCTGCAGCTTTGCTAGGTCTTTCTCTGCTGCACTTGACCATATTACCGGACAGTAATCAAGATGGGACAAGACCAGAGCCGGAACAACTAGTACAGTTGATTTGTGTCAAAAACGCAGAACATATTTTTATAACAGACACAACCCTCCCCATCTTCACAACAACTTTCTCAATATGACTTGACCATGATAATTGACCTTCCAATGTTATACCTAGGAGTTTAGCTTCCTCAACTTGCTTAATGGTCACACCTTTATGTACAACTCCAGTTGAGGTTTAGGTCTTAGAGAATGTTTTGAACCAAATACAATGCTTTTAGTTTTTATGTTTTTAAGACCATTTTATTATGAATCACCCATTCTGATGCTGACTAACTCCTTACTTAGAATTTCAGTGAGCTCTCTGGCTTTGGTTGCTGAAATGTAGCGTGTCGACTCATCCGCATACATAGTCATTATAGCTTCGTGGCAAATCATTTGTAAAAATAGATGAGTAACGGCCCAAGGCAACTGCCCTGAGGGACACCGCACTGCACATACACTACGTGACCAAAAGTATGTGGACACCTGCTTGTCGAACAGCTCATTCCAAAATCACGGACATTAATATGGAGTTGGTCCCTCCTTTGCTGCTATAACAGCCTCCACTCTTCTGGGAAGGCTTTCCACTAGATGAATTCGGGCAGGTAGCATTCTCCTGGCATCCGCCATACCCATTTTCGTCCGTTGGACTGCCATATGGTGAAGCGTGATTCATCACTCCAGAGAACGCGTTTCCACTGCTCCTGAGTCCAATGGTGGCGAGTTTTACACCACTCCAGCTGACGCTTGGCATTGCGGATGGTGATCTTAGGCTTGTGTGTGGCTGCTCGGCCATGGAAACCCATTTCATGAAGCTCCCAACGAACAGTTCTTGTGCTGACGTTACTTCCAGAGGCAGTTTGGAACTCGGTAGTAAGTGTTGCAACCGAGGACAGACCATTTTTACGTGCTTCAGCACTTGGCGGTCCTGTTCTGTGATCTTGTGTGGCCTACCACTTCGCGGCTGCCGTTGCTCCTAGACGTTTCTACTTCACAATAACAGCACTTACAGTTGACCGGGGCAGCTCTAGCAGTGCAGAAATGTGACTAATTGACTTGTTTGAAAGGTGCATCCTATGACGGTGCCATGTTGAAAGTCAATGAGCTTTTCAGTAAGGCCATTCTACTGCCAATGTTTTCTATGGAGATTGCATGGCTGTGTGCTCGATTTTATACACCTGTCAGCAACGGGTGTGGCTGAAATAGCCAAATCCACTAATTTGAAGGGGTACTTTTGTATATATAGTGTATCTGATGTTAGAAGCTTCCATTGAAGAACACTAGGTTCTATTGGATAAATAACTCTGCAACCATGTGATGGCTGGTGATGTAAAGCCATAGCAAGTTAGTTTATTTCAATAGCAATTTGTGATGAATAAAATGAAAGGCTTCACTGAAATCTAACAATACAGCTCCAACCATCTTATTATCCATTTATTTTTAACCAATCATCGGTCATCTGAGTCAGTGCAGTACAAGTTGAGGTCCCTTCTCTTTAAACATGCTGAAAGTCAGTAGTTAACTTATTGTAAAATCGTTACTCTGTGTATCTCAGGTAACCTATTTCTTAGAGCTTGGTTACACCAGACTGAGCGTTCAGTCCGGTTTAACCAGGCTATATTTGTGAGGTGAAATATGCAAGGGTTGGCAGGTCAGGTGGTATCTTCCTCTCCAACCGGCCTATTCCCACTCGTTTTGCTCCGCTTCACCATGAACCAACCTGCCTGTATCGAGTTGTTTCGCAAGAGAGAGTTCGATGCAGCGGCCAACTTTGCACCTGCCCCCGGTGATTTTGCTACACGACGTTCCTGTAGATTGTTCTAAAACCATTATTTTCTCAACCGTAATAGCCTATGCATTATGTTGATTCATGCTATGAAAGTATCTGCCTGTCCCTTTTTCGCGGCCGGCTGCTGTGTGAGCGAGCCACACTCACGCCCTCTGCTAACTGTGCGCACGGTGGCGCGAGAGATGCATTCTGAGAAGCACAAGCATATGACCATTGATCAAAATGCTGTTGCAGGGAAATTACAGCTTTCAAAGCATCTACTGTTGTTTTAGTTACAC
Source organism: Coregonus clupeaformis (assembly GCF_020615455.1). Lineage (NCBI taxonomy): Eukaryota > Metazoa > Chordata > Actinopteri > Salmoniformes > Salmonidae > Coregonus > Coregonus clupeaformis. The sequence goes on along the minus strand of NC_059208.1, from coordinate 66,424,876 downwards.
CTAGCGCTGGAAAGTATTTGTAGGACATTAGCCCACATTTTACTGATGGATTAATCAATTATCCTACATGGCTATATAGCAATATCATATTTAGATTTAGCAATCTAGCTAAATGTTTTGAGTTCCCACTTCCACAGGATGTGAATTATATATATATATATATATATATATATATATATATATATATAGCCTATAGCACAAAGATCTTGGCAAATTCTCTGAAGAGCCTAAAATACATCGGATAATTCTGGATCCTATTTTGACAGGTTGCACATAAAAATATCAATCATGCGTTCCCTGGATATGTTAGATGAAATAATAGCTTACTTTTTTAATCATAGGCTACCATCTCGGTTGTCTTACTTGGCACTGGATAGTTGTCTAGAGCCCTGCCACCAATGTGCAGTGTATGTCCTTGTATTTATTGTTATCGAGCAACATGGTAAAATGTATCACAATATGACCATATCGCCCAGCTCCAAACAACACTTCTGTCCGGTTCTTCATGTTGTTGACTGAGTTTGTGTTCTTTTCCCTCTAAATAGCTCCATATGCGTGCAAGACTTTCAAGACGCTCAAAGCTGTTGGAGATGAATGGTCTTTTCCTATTTTACTCTCCCTCCTTTCCTCACTCCTCCTTCCTCCTCTTGCCATTTCATGTCTTACGCCATTTAGGGAATTGAGCCCCATGCCAAGGCAATGTGAGCAAGTCCAGATATGTTGCATTTTTATTTATTTATTGGATGTCAATTTTGGTTCTCTCTCTTCTGATCTGTTCCTGATCTTCACTGAATGTTCTCGCCAAGGTCTTTGTCAGGTGTCTTATTCTATTTCATGGTGATGTTTTCACCATAGGTTCTGTCTTCAGTCGGTAACACATATTTTGCTTTTCTTTTTCCCCCTCAAGGATAAAAAATGGTCATTTACTGTTAGATTTGAATTTCAAATGCCAGGCTTAGCTTTAGAAAACTGCAAAACGAGACCAGACGGGGTGGAAGAATGAAACGGGAGGTGATAGACACATGGTTTTAGAAAGAACAACCTCCAAAACATACTGGCGGATGGTCAAGGTGAAGCTGAAATCTTAAACATCATTGCTTTTGACAAGATCCGTAAACTGTTTGTTTTCTCGATCTCTCCGTGTTGCTATAGGACTAAGGCTGCCTTTTACAGCTGCGTTAGAGGGTAATTTAACTCCTAATCAGATCTGGCTCAGACAATGCAGTTTATTGACAGTTTCACTGCATACTTGGGGTTCTGTGTGCTGTGTTTGTTCTCCAGAATTGTTTATTGGTGGAACCCCTGGAACATGGCCACCAGCTCCATTGCATAAAGCTTTGCAGTTTGCACCAACTAATTATAACCTAATATATACCTCACACGGAACACACATGGAATTCTACATCACTGTTCATTCTCTCCACTACTGTTCCAACTGTAACCCCTCCAAGCCGTTGGGTTTTTATTCTGCTTGTTTCTTCGCAATGAGAGAGAAATTAACTTTTGCTTTAGCGGAAGCATTTATTTTGCTTTGCACGCAGCGTTACAAAGCCTCACTCTGTTATACAACACAGGCGGCGGTAAATCTGATGGGCGTGCACAGCGCTGCTCTCCTCCAGCCCTCTGGGTTGTGGTTTGTCTAAGGCAGCAGAACAACTTGCAGACATTTTTAAATTTTGAGGACATTTATGGTTATAGAGATCAGACACCCATTGGAGGAGACCATAATAAGAGAGCACAGCACAGACTGAATCACATCTATTGTAAAGTCTTCCCCGTCTGTCTCCCTCCTGCTGCTTCTCTCCTTTGGAAGCAACTGTCATAGAATGGCCTCTCAAATAGATTTATCCTCCTGTTATCTAACCAGTGCAGCCTCTGTCAAACAATAATTTTGACAATCATTATATCTCCCCATCTCCTCCCCTTGGCCACCGTCTTCTGCAGAACTCTAAGGTGCACATCCTGGACACAGAAGGCTTTGAGACTACGTTCGGGCCCAAGGCGCAGCGTAAACGACCCAACTTGATGGTGGGAGACATGAAGGACCTGGCGGAGCAGGCCGAGGTCTCGGCACAGACCTACAGCGCTGAGAAGGACCGCGACCTGGTCACAGAGGACGACGGGGTCAGGTGAGTGCAGTAGCTCCTGGGGTCACTCACCCTAATGTCACTTTGGCACTGTGAAGTCTGTCACTGACTACGGTCACTGATGTCACTTTGACTGACAGTGACAATGCCTTCAAACCGCACTGTGCTTTTTCAGGTATTCAAAGTCTACCATTAACTACTAACATTTACATTTACGTCATTTAGCAGACGCTCTTATCCAGAGCGACTTGCGAATTGGTGCATTCACCTTTATAGCCAGTGGGATAACCACTTTACAATATGTTTTTTTTTTTAGGGTGGGTAGAAGGATTACTTTATCCTATCCCAGGTATTCCTTAAAGAGGTGGGGTTTCAAGTGTCTCTCCGGAAGGTGGTGAGTGACTCCGCTGTCCTGGCGTCGTGAGGGAGCTTGTTCCACCATTGGGGTGCCAGAGCAGCGAACAGTTTTGACTGGGCTGAGCGGGAACTGTGCTTCCGCAGAGGTAGGGGGGCCAGCAGGCCAGAGGTGGATGAACGCAATGCCCTCGTTTGGGTGTAGGGACTGATCAGAGCCTGAAGGTACGGAGGTGCCGTTCCCTTCACAGCTCCGTAGGCAAGCACCATGGTCTTGTAGCAGATGCGAGCTTCAACTGGAAGCCAGTGGAGTGTGCGGAGGAGCGGGGTGACGTGAGAGAACTTGGGAAGGTTGAACACCACAGACGGGCTGCGGCATTCTGGATGAGTTGTAGGGGTTTAATGGCACAGGCACGGAGCCCAGCCAACAGCGAGTTGCAGTAATCCAGATGGGAGATGACAAGTGCCTGGATTAGGACCTGTGCCGCTTCCTGTGTAAGGCAGGGTCGTACTCTCCAAATGTTGTAGAGCATGAACCTACAGGATCGGGTCACCGCCTTGATGTTAGCGGAGAACGACAGGGTGTTGTCCAGGGTCACGCTAAGGCTCTTCGCACTCTGGGAGGAGGACACAACAGAGTTGTCAACCGTGATGGCGAGATCATGGAACGGGCAGTCCTTCCCCGGGAGGAAGAGCAGCTCCGTCTTGCCGAGGTTCAGCTTGAGGTGGCGATCCGTCATCCACACTGATATGTCTGCCAGACATGCAGAGATGTGATTCGCCACCTGGTTATCAGAAGGGGGAAAGGAGTAGATTAGTTGTGTGTCGCCTGCGTAGCAATGATAGGAGAGGCCATGTGAGGATATGACAGAGCCAAGTGACTTGGTGTATAGAGAGAATAGGAGAGGGCCTAGAAAAGAAAGAAGGGATACTGGTCTGTAGTTGTTGACATCAGAGGGATCGAGTGTTGTTTTTTTGAGAAGGGGTGCAACTCTCGCTCTCTTGAAGACTGAAGGGACATAGCCAGCAGTCAAGGATGAGTTGATGAGCGAGGTGAGGTAAGGGAGAAGGTCTGGAGAAGAGAGGAGGGGATAGGGTCAATCGGGCAGGTTGTTGGCCGGCCGGCCGTCACAAGTCGCAAGATTGCCATTTTAAGTTTACTACTACCCCAATTCCATGATTGATACTCATTTTCTTTGTTTTGATAATATAGCCTAGCTTTTGACTGTATGTTGGACCACATGAGCAGTTCCAGTCTGTGGTTATTGTTAGGGTGTGGCACCTGTTGAACTGTATGTTATTTATCTACACACAGAGAGGAAGCTCGTGAGGAGATCTTCAAGAAGGGCCAGTCCAAGAGGATCTGGGGAGAACTCTACAAGGTACAGGATCTTTCCATTTGATTGATATAGGAATGTTTTATTTTAGTTCACCTTGATATTTCCTAATAGATACTGCATATGGTGCCGGTATCAGGGATGCAAACTTGCCACTTTTCTGTGATATTCGCCATTTTGATCTCAAATTATGTCATCCACAGGAATCTTGTAGATCCGTAAATAACTTTTTTTGGAGGGGCCTGACAAAGTACGCAGTGTATCACCCATTGAGCTATTAAAGAAGGGAGTGAACCGATCTTCTCCATGGAAGGATCTCAATTGTATACTCCTCGCGTCCTCTCTCCTCGCCTCCATCTCAAAACCCATTTAGAGTAGAAGGTCAGAGGGGAGGGACCTCATCCAATGGGTTTTGGGAAGGAGGTGAGGACGCGATGAGTATGCAATTGAGATTCTCCCACTGTGTGTTCACTAATGTTACCTTCTCTGGCGGCTTCTATATAATTACCTTCTCATCACTCACTTTGTTGCTGACTGGGAAATTTGGAATGCAACTCAAGTTAAGCAACCTGTTTTGAAGTAATGCTGCGGTACTAGTTGATAAGATGCACATTATATAGTTGCATGTATGTTTCAATAGTGCAAATGATTATACACAAAGTTTTTAACGTTAGCTTGCCAGCTACGTTAGCATATAAACTGGCAAGCTAAGATTATCACCCACCAATGAATAATGGTGTATGTTTCTCATATCGAAATTAATGACAGAATGCATCCCTACGCTTCCTACAAATAGAATATCAGCGTTCAGAGCGTGATGTCCAATATGTCATAACAGAATGCTTCATCTAATAATATGTGTGACAGCTGTGAGCAGCCAGCCATTAGCCTACTTAGCTGTTTCTCTCTGTCCGTTCTTTCTGTGCATCTCTATACATTTTCAAATGTTATTTAGCCATGATGGCGAGCAGGGGTGTGCAAGCAGTGATGGGGTTTCTGTTACATTTGTTTAATTATTGGTGCGACTTGCAGTGCGAGCGAAGTGGATACGCATCTTTTTCATTTCGCCTGTAAGAACAAGCAGGCCAGTCTGACTAGGCTTTGCTGTCATGCAGCCTCCGAGTGTCACTGCCATAGAGGAAAAGCGGACCACAGTGACAGTCATGCTTGCGCCTTTACATCACTGAAAACCGCAAGTTTCTAACCCAAACCACTTTCTACCGCGAATTGGCACTCATGTTATATAATTTTATAAACCATGTCGCAGGCTGTTTTTAAACTACTAATAGGCACATTTTCATGCAGTTTACAGACTTTCTGCATGTTCCCGTGTGAAAAATGTGTCTCCTATTTGGGCCCTCGCCAGTTTGCATCCCTGAAGTATAGTGATTTGAGATGAGTTTAGATCAACTAAGAACTCTTTCACTCCTGGTTAAGCCCATACCCTGACTCTGCCTTCCTCTCTCAATCTCCCTCCTTAACTCACAGGTGATAGACTCGTCCGACGTGATCATACAGGTGCTGGATGCCCGAGACCCCATGGGTACGCGCTCGCAGAGCATCGAGACCTACATGAGGAAGGAGAAGCCCTGGAAGCACCTGATCTTCGTACTCAATAAGTGCGACCTCATCCCCACCTGGGTCACGGTAAGAGACCCCTTTACGTTATCCTGAGACCAACGCACATGTGTAGTGGGGTAATAATTATCGTATATGCGTATTACACTGAACAAAAATATAAATGCAACATGTAAAGTTTTGGTTCCATGTTTCATGAGCTGAAATAAAAGATCCCAGAAATGTTCCATACTCACAAAAAGCTTATTTCTCTCACATTTTGTGCACAAATTTGTTTACATCCCTGTTAATGAGCATTTCTCCTTTGCCAAGATAATCCATCCACCTGACAGGTGTGGCATATCAAGAAGCTGGTTAAACAGCATGATCATTACACAGGTGCACCTTGTGCTGGGGACAATACAAGACCAGTAAAGAACAAGAAGGCCTGCACACTGTTAAAGGCCACTCTTAAATGTGCAGGTTTGTCACACAACACAATGCCACAGATGTCTCAAGTTTTGAGCAATTGGCATGCTGACTGCAGGAATGTCCACCAGAGCATTGAATGTTCATTTCTCTACCATAAGCCGCCTCAACATTATTTTAGAGATTTTGGCTGTAAGGCCAACCGGCCTCACAACCGCAGACCACGTGTAACCACGCCAGCCCAGGACCTCCACATGTGTCTTTTTCACCTGCGTAATCGTCTGAGACACCCAGACAGCTGATGAAACTTCGTTTGCACAACCAAAGATTTTCTGCACAAACTGTCAGAAACCGTCTCGGGAAGCTCCTCTGCGTGCTCGTCATCCTCACCAGGGTCTTGACCTGACTGCTGTTCGGCGTCGTAACTGACTTCAGTGGGAAGTGCTCACCTTCAAAGGCCACTGGCACGCTGGAGAAGTGTGCTCTTCAGGGATGAATCCCAGTTTCAACTGTACCAGGCAGACGGCGTGTATGGCGTCGTGTGGGCGAGCGGTTTGCTGATGTCAACGTTGTGAACAGAGTGCCTCATGGTAGCGGTGGGGTTATGGTATGGGCATGCATAAGCTATGGACAACGAACACAATTGCATTTTATTGATGGCAATTTGAATGCACAGAGATACCGTGATGAGATCCTGAGGCCCATTGTCGTGGCATTCATCCGCCGCCATCACCTCATGTTTCTACATGATAATGCACGGCCCAATGTCGCAAGGATCTGTACACAATTCCTGGAAGCTGAAAATTTCCCATTTCTTCCATGGCCTGCATACTCACCAGACATGTCACCCATTTAGCATGTTTGGGATGCTCTGGATCGACGTGTATTACAGCATGTTCCCGCCAATATCCAGCAACTTCGCACAGCCATTGAAGAGGAGTGTGACAACATTCCACAGGCCACAATCAACAGCCTGAACAACTCAATGCGAAGGAGATGTTGCGCTGCATGAGGTAAATGGTGGTCACACCAATACTGAATGGTTTTCTGATCCACGCCCTTACTTTTTTTAAGGTATCTGTGACCGACAGATGCATATCTGTATTCCCAGTCATGTGAAATCCATAGATTAGGGCCTAATGAATGTATTTCAATTGACTGATTTCCTTATATGAACTGTAACTCAGTAAAATATTTGAAATTGTTGCATTTTATATTTTTGTAAAGTGTCTCTTGCGTCTCATAAGACAAAACAATTAGCTTATTAAAATGTATCTGACTCCAAAAGAGATGGCAATATGCAAGAGACTACAGTTGAGTTACAGTAATAGGCAATCAAGAAATGTCTGAGAATGGAATTCTAAATAGAAGTGTATTTAATTACTTTGTAAAATGAATGGATTCACATACAAGGCATAACGATGAAGTTACGAGCATTACAAGGCATTATTCCAAGCATATCGATCTTAAGGTTAACTTTTAAGAAAAAGAATGAACAAAGAGATGCCTTAATAGGCTGGAGACCTAGAAGCCTAGGAAATGAGAATTGATCATACAACCTTCCTCCATGGACTGGATACAGGATGAGAGAGAGAACAACATACCTTGATTCCATTGATACCATCTGTAACGTAAAGACAACTACCATTGACCAATCAAACGATACCAGGTTTACAGTAACCTGATCACCAAGGCCCAATCTCTACAGGGTGTCACAGCATTTAAAGGCTTGTGTGGGGTATGAGACCATTGTAAGGAAGACATAATTCCTGAGAAGACAAAATCCCTTTGCATATAGTAATTCAGAGTTCACCCTGTACAGATACAAGTTACCACAGATCATACATCCATATAGATAGCATCAGTTTTCCTCGCCATACAGCTCCAGGTGACAGAGCACATAAATTATGGCCGAGCCCAGAGGTGAGACCAAGTCACTATTATTCGAGTCACAAGCAAGTCTCAAGTCACAAGGTTCGAGTCTCAAGTAGAGTCCCAAGTAGAACGGGTCGAGTCCAAGTCGTGCATTCTGAGCAAGTCAAGTAAAAAAAGATCTACAGTGGGGGGAAAAAAGTATTTAGTCAGCCACCAATTGTGCAAGTTCTCTCACTTAAAAAGATGAGAGAAGCCTGTAATTTCCATCATAGGTACACGTCAACTATGACAGACAAAATGAGAAAAAGAAATCCAGAAAATCACATTGTAGGATTTTTAATGAATTTATTTGCGAATTATGGTGGAAAATAAGTATTTGGTCAATAACAAAAGTTTCTCAATACTTTGTTATATACCCTTTGTTGGCAATGACACAGGTCAAATGTTTTCTGTAAGTTTTCACAAGGTTTTCACACACTGTTGCTGCATGCAGATCTCCTCTAGAGCAGTGATGTTTTGGGGCTGTCGCTGGGCAACACAGACTTTCAACTCCCTCCAAAGATTTTCTATGGGGTTAAGATCTGGAGACTGGCTAGGCCACTCCAGGACCTTGAAATGCTTCTTACGAAGCCACACCTTCGTTGCCCGGGCGGTGTGTTTGAGATCATTGTCATGCTGAAAGACCCAGCCACGTTTCATCTTCAATGCCCTTGCTGATGGAAGGAGGTTTTCACTCAAAATCTCACGATACATGGCCCCATTCATTCATTCTTTCCTTTATACGGATCAGTCGTCCTGGTCCCTTTGCAGAAAAACAGCCCCAAAGCATGATGTTTCCACCCCCATGCTTCACAGTAGGTATGGTGTTCTTTGGATGCAACTCAGCATTCTTTGTCCTCCAAACACGACGAGTTGAGTTTTTACCAAAAAGTTATATTTTGGTTTCATCTGACCATATGACATTCTCCCAATCCTCTTCTGGATCATCCAAATGCACTCTAGCAAACTTCAGACGGGCCTGGACATGTACTGGCTTAAGCAGGGGGACACGTCTGGCACTGCAGGATTTGAGTCCCTGGCGGCGTAGTGTGTTACTGATGGTAGGCTTTGTTACTTTGGTCCCAGCTCTCTGCAGGTCATTCACTAGGTCCCCCCTGTGTGGTTCTGGGATTTTTGCTCACCGTTCTTGTGATCATTTTGTCCCCACGGGGTGAGATCTTGCGTGGAGCCCCAGATCGAGGGAGATTATCAGTGGTCTTGTATGTCTTCCATTTCCTAATAATTGCTCCCACAGTTGATTTCTTCAAACCAAGCTGCTTACCTATTGCAGATTCAGTCTTCCCAGCCTTCTGCAGGTCTACCATTTTGTTTCTGGTGTCCTTTGACAGCTCTTTGGTCTTGGCCATAGTAGAGTTTGGAGTGGGACTGTTTGAGGTTGTGGACAGGTGTCTTTTATACTGATAACAAGTTCAAACAGGTGCCATTAATACAGGTAACGAGTGGAGGACAGAGGAGCCTCTTAAAGAAGAAGTTACAGGTCTGTGAGAGCCAGAAATCTTGCTTGTATGTAGGTGACCAAATACTTATTTTCCACCATAATTTGCAAATAAATTCATTAAAAATCCTACAATGTGATTTTCTGGATTTTTTTCTCATTTTGTCTGTCATAGTTGATGTGTACCTATGATGAAAATTACAGGCCTCATCTTTTTAAGTTGGAGAAATTGCACAATTGGTGGCTGACTAAATACTTTTTTCCCCCACTGTACCAAAAGACCAGCTATGCTACTAATTGTTGCTTGATGCCCCCCACACACGCACGCGCGCACATGCAATGCATTTTCAAAACGAATACAGTAATTACAATAATTTGGTGTAATTCCGTAGGCCTATGTTAGTGACCAGATCGAAGAAGGTAAATATATAAATATAAAATACAATCGGTAGGCTATATCCCCAAAACCACTGCCCTACTGTAGCTCACCCGACCTGTGTTGATTGACAATTTGCTGGTCCAATCAGAGGGCCGGGTGTGCGTTTCACTAGCCAACCAGTTTATTTTGCAAATGCGATGCTGTCTCTGGCTGCGTGGAGAGTAGTGACAAAACGTTACAAAACCTGCCCAGATCATTTCAAGTCTTAAGTCGAGTCTTAAGGCTCCAAGTCGAAGTCAAGTTTCAAGTTTGATTTTCTATCAAGTCGTGTCTCAAGTCATCATCAAATTTGTGGTTTGAGTCAGACTCGAGTCCAAGTCATGTGACTCGAGTCCACACCTCTGGCCAAGCCTACACATGTACCCTGTTCACGCTATTGTGCCGGCCCAAACTGTACTGAGCTGGCTTTCTTTTCACATTTGTCTATTTCAACATGGTTCCAGCAACTATGGCGGATGCGAAACCAAGCCAGCTCAGTCCAGTTTCGTTTGGCTCAGTAGTGTGAAAAGCCCCAAAACTGTGAATATGTGCTCGAAAGACTAATACACGATCAAAAGACTGGCATTGCCTTCTATGTCAATTGTTTTCTGGAGTGAGTTGATGTTCTCAGGAGTTTTTTTTATGTGAGTAGTTCTCCACAAATTGCTCTACTTTGACAAAGGATAGCCTGTGGCCTCAAATAACGTGTGTGTGGATTCAGGGGTCACCAAAACAGGAAGGATGGTGTGTGCGCCAACTGTTTTTATGATGTGCTGCAGGATTTTGCTCTAGTGCCAGTAGAATACACTACAGATGCACTGTTCAGCACACATTATGAATGAATGTCAGACTTAAATTGAAATGACACATTGTTTGTGCCTGTGTTGTTAAATGGGCTTATTCTTCAGTGCTAATTTTGGGTAACCACCCCTTTTTTCCCGCTCAGAAGTATATTATTTACTCCATCAGCATCAGAGAAGATGCTGCCCTACCCTAGAGTAATGATACATTTCTTGACATGTATTTTTCAATGGCCAACTGAATTGTGCATACTTGCACGATATTTGATGGTTTGACATTCGCCTAGTTTGCAGTCTACGATCTACACACTTTCCTTTCTACTGACACACGTGCTGTGCAAACTAACTAACATTTCACATAGAGTCCATGTCTGTCTGACTTAAGTCTGTCTGTTTTGTTGTTTTCGAATCAGAGACGCTGGGTAGCCGTGCTCTCCGCGGAGTACCCCACCCTGGCCTTCCATGCCAGCCTCACCAACTCGTTCGGCAAGGGCTCCCTCATCCAACTCCTCAGGCAGTTTGGCAAGGTAGGCACAGCATTCTCACGAGTCCCCCACTCCACACAGCCCGAACTAATTTCCCCATTTGGTTAAAAGTAGGTCCCTAAGGGACAGAGGTAGGTACAAATGGCCCACTTTTGTCCTGGCACCCTACTCTAACCACCCTTATGAGCTTACAGCTCCGCACAGGATCCTCACATCTGCTGCCGAGCTGTTTTTGGTACGCACTGGCCATAAAACAGGGCCTTGGATGCTCAGAGGAGAGCACAGGCTTAGTTAACAAAGACGAAAGGAATCTCGCTGACACTTTCTCTGTTGGGTTTAAGATAACCGTGTTGAGTAGAAAACATACCAATGTTGCCATGATCGAGCTGGACATTAAAGAGCCTTGCATGAAGTGTGTGAACCGAGGTTCTTTAGGCATTCGCCCCACTCCAAATAGGTTTAAGTTGTTGGCCTCGGCTCACAGACATGTTGGAGAGATAATGAAGCGAAGAAACGGTTTTTAAAAATCGCTGTTAGAATTTACCTTTCGGGACAAAGTGGAGAGACTAATATGTATACCTACCTCTTGGTTTTGACATATTTTTGATCCATGGTGTAGACTTATCTGCTTCCAGTAGCTATTTTTCTCCGGTGAAAACAAGCTTTTTTAGATTACATGGTCACATGTTTTATTAGTATTGGCCTCCGTCAAAGTACGGTCTAGAGTTGTTGCTGTCCGGAATTGAAGACAGGCTAAGTATAGACTATTGTTCTGGAAACTGCTATTTTAACTTGTTTTGCCTCTTCAGCTCCACACAGACAAGAAGCAGATCAGCGTCGGGTTCATAGGCTACCCCAACGTGGGAAAGAGCTCTGTCATCAACACGCTACGCTCCAAGAAGGTCTGCAACGTGGCACCCCTCGCCGGGGAGACCAAGGTATGTTATCATTCCCCTCAAAAATACCTTCAAAATAAAAACACTTGAACATAAGCCCATATTGATACCTGGGTGTCATGATGAGCAATTTACATACGTCCATGTTATCTCAATGATGGCCAATGCAGGGGGGACAATCTCACACAATTCCCTTGATTGCTAAGAGAGAGCACAACATGGGATGTTGCAGGCAGCACTGTTTGTGTATTAATGTGCTACTCATACCCTAAGTAACTTCCCAACGATGCGCTGAAGTATATGTATTTAAACCCTCCGTCTCGACTATATACGTCTGAATACCTGGCAGAGACGTGGCCAAAAAGCAAGAAAAACAATAACCCTCTTCCTTAATTTCCTCTCTCTGGATCGGTTTATCCTGTTTGGAACCAAATGGTGGATCTGGAGGTCTGGAAATCCCACTGAGGGAGATACTATCGGAGTTGGCCGTCTGTTGCCAGAGCTGTGAGCGCGCAAAAGAGATGTTTTTTTTGGGGGGGGTGGATATATCAGATCGGCGCCTAACCAGCAAGAGTTTATCGCCCAATGCGAGGTGGCTCTCTCCAGAGGCTGCTAGTGTCTGTGGCCAAACACAAGGTTGCTCAGCATTGGGCTGGCCTTCCTGTCTCGCTCTCTCTCTTTCCGGTTGGGGATATGAGTATTGGTTTTCAGGCAGGGGGAAAGAAGCTATGTGATTCTCAATACAGTAGCCAGCTCCTCTCAAAAGAAGGGGAATAGACCTTCTGACCTTGATAGACCTTATGACCAGGAGTTGGAACTGAAATTATTATTTTCAAATAGTTTTGTCCATAATGTTTTTCGTTCCGTTCCGACCAGCAAAATAAAGTTCTGAACCGGTTCGAGAGAAGAAAAAAAACTAACAGTTTTTATATCATTCCTTTCTGTTCCTTTTTAAACCTCTGAAATCAATTTTTTTCATTTACCTCAACCTCGATTAAATTACTTCACCAATGGATAGAGCCACTTGCTATGGAGCAGGCAAGCTATGTACATGCATTGGACAGAGAAGTGTAGTGTAGGGTGCGCGATGCCACTGAAATTTTGTGGGTGAGGAGAGTGCTGGGCATCTTGTTCTTATGACATGCATTATCTGAATTAGGCCTACAGAATTATACCTATTGAGGAGTGGCTTATATGAAGGAACTTTTAATGTCTTTGAATTTCAGAGATTTGGCTTAACTAACATTGGACCAGATCTAGCTAGCTAGCTAACAAGCTTGTGTGTGCAGAGTGGCACCATAATTAATATAAAAACACGTCTTACATTTTTGTAATAAATTAAATGTGAAACGTGATAACTAGTATCCTTAACTAGCATTGATAAAACATATCTAGTTCATTTCACTGATTGAGACCGATACAACATTGCGATCTCTAAATCTCTACGACACCGGGTCAGAGAATGAGGAAGTGGATATAATCTAGTTTCTTATGATTCTAGGCATTATCAAGTGCTTGTCAAATTGTGAATGAGAGACTGATGAAGTGTGTACAGCCTGCACAAAAAATTGAGCAGAGCTCATGCCTTTCATGCAACTTTTTTCAAATCATCATTAGTCGCATCATGCAGCCTTAGAATGTATTGAAAATCAAAACATAAAGCCCAACGTTTGTATCACAACTAAAGTTACATAAATATCTCTAAATTAACCAGATATGAGTACTTGTTTCTTTGTTAACCGCACAACACAGAATAGCCGCATGGGCGCACTCCCTCAAATCGTTTAGAGAAAATATCCTTTCTATTTTATTCAGCTATGTTAAATTGTATTCCTCATACTATAAAATAATGCCATGGAATTCTAAGCAAATCTTGTCTGCTAAATGAGTGTAGCCCACAGCCATATGGCATAGCCAGATCAGGACCTAACATATGGACAACTCAGAGTATGCTATTCAGTCTGAAATAGACTACATTTTCTTCAAATCATGTTTCTTTAGACCTGTCTAAAATAAATAATGGATGTATTGTGAAGGTGTAGGCTATATTACATGGATTTATTATACTTTTTAAAATGGCTTGTAGGCTATGTGTGGAAGCCAAGAGCTGCTAAATGTTAATTAACAGTCAATTACCGTGAGACTGGCAGTTATTTGCTTGACAATCACCGGCTGACAACATTTTGTGACTGCCACAGCCCTAGTCCTGATCACAGACGACGATGAGACAGCCTAGGAAGGAGTGTGGTGCCAGGACAAGAACCTTTCCCTCCAACGTGCGCATGACAAAGGAGCTGATTGTGGACTACAGGAAAAGAAGGGCTGAGCACACCCCCATTCACATCGACGGGGCTGTAGTGGAGCGGATCGAGAGCTTAAAGTTCCTTGGTGTCCACATCACTAAGGACCTATCATGGTCCAAACACACTAACACAGTCGTGAAGAGGGCATGACAGCGCCTATTTCCCCTCAGGAGCCTGAAAAGATTTGGCATGGGACCTCAGATCCTCAAAAAGTTATACAGCTGCACCGTCGAGAGCATCCTGACTGGTTGCATCACCGCTTGGTATGGCAACTGCTCGGCATCCGAATGCAAGGCGCTACAAAGGGTAGTGGGTACGGCCAAGTACACCACTGGGCCGAGTTCCCTGCCATCCAGGACCTCTATACCAGGCGGCCATAAACATTATCGGACTCCAGCCACCCAGGTCATAGACTGTTCTCTCTGCTACCGCACGGCAAGTGGTACCGGAGCGCCAAGTCTGGGATCAAAAGGCTCCTTAACAGCTTCTACCCCCAAGCCATAAGACTGCTGAACAGTTAATCAAAAGCCTACCCATACTATTTTGCATTGACCCCTTATTTTATGTATATGCACTGAGTCTCTTGCACAGGCTTGATGTACACTCACTTGACTCTAACCACACACTCACACACACTACACTGACACTCCTTCACATTCCTTCACATATGCTGCTGCTATCCTCTTTATCTATGCATAGTCACTTTACCCTTTACTACATGTACATATTACCTCGACTAACCCGTACCCCTGCACATTGACGTGGTACTGGTACCCCTTGCATATAGCCTCATTATTGGGATTTTATTATGTTACTATACTGAACAAAAATTTAAATGCAACATGTAAAATGTTGGTCCCATGTTTCATGAGCTGAAATAAAAGATCCCAGAAATGTTCCATACACACAAAGCTTATTTCTCTCATTTTGAGCAGAAATTTGTTTACATCCCTGTTAGTGAGCATTTCTCCTTTGCCAAGATAATCCATCCACCTGACAGGTGTGGCATATCAATAAGCTGATTAAACATCATGATCATTACACAGGTGCAGCTTGTGCTGGGGACAATAAAAGGCCACTCTAAAATGTGCAGTTTTGTCACACAACACCACAGCTGTCAAGTTTTGAGGGAGTGTGCAATTGACATGCTGACTGCAGGAATGTCCAAGAGAGCTGTTGCCAGAAAATGGAATGTTCATTTCTCTACCATAAGCCACCTCCATTGTTTTATAGTTGGCAGTACGTCCTACTGGCTTCACAACCGCAGACCACGCGTAACCACGCCATCCCAGGACCTCCACATCCGGCTTGTTCACCTGCGGGATCGTCTGCGGGTGTGCTGAGGAGTATTTCTGTCTGTAATAAAGCCCTTTTGTGGGGAAAAAGTCATTCTGATTGGCAGGGCCTGGCTCCCAAGTGGTTGGGCCTATGCCCACCCAAGGCTGCACCCTTTCCCAGTCATGTGAAATCCATAAATTAGGGCCTAATTTATTTATTTCAATTGACTGATTTCCTTATGAATTGCAACTCAGTAAAATCTTTGAAATTGTTGCATGTTGTGTTTTTATATTTTTCCTTTAGTTTATTTAGCAAGTTTCTAACTTTTTTAGTTTTGGTTAAGGGCTTGTATGTGACATACAATTAGATTTGAGTTCGTCTGACTCTGGGTAAGTAGACAAAGCTCAAACTAGCAGTATCCCTTTATAACGACATGTTGTACATCGTTTTAGTGTTACTGGGGTGCGCTCTGAATGGCCTGTCCTCTTTAAGATCATCTGTTTTGTTTATGTTGATGCAGTAGGGTCTTCATTTCTGCTACATTATCAAATTAAATGTTATTGTCCCAAACCGGTGAATTCTTGTGAATAAGCTCTGAGTATAAAATCTTTAGACCCTGTGACTTAGTTGATCTTGGGCCCGGTCTCTTCTTCCAGGTGTGGCAGTACATCACCCTGATGCGACGCATCTTCCTCATCGACTGCCCCGGCGTTGTTTACCCCTCTGAAGACAGCGAGAGCGACATCGTGTTGAAAGGAGTGGTATGTTATTATTCTTTCCCATCAATAATATATATTTTTTTGTTTGTAGTAAACCATTATAAAAACATTTGAGCAGTCAGAGTTATACAGTGAGCTCAAAGTATTGGGACAGTGGAAAATTGTTTTGGCTCTGTACTCCAGCACTTGAAATGGTTAAAGTGCAGACGGTCAGCTTTAATTTGAGGGTATTTTCATCCATGTTGGGTGAACTGTTTGGAAATTACTTTTTGTACATGGTCCCCCCATTTTAGGTGACCAAAAATATTGGGACAAATACACTTGTGTATTAAAGTAGTCAAAAGTGTAGTATTTGGTCCCATATTCATAGCATGCAATGATTTCATCAAGCTTGTGACTACAAACCTGTTGGATGCATTTGCTGTTTGTTTTAGGTGCGTTTCAGATTATTTTGTGCCCAATAGAAATGAATGGTAAATAATGTATTGTAGCATTTTGGAGTCACTTTCATGGTGAATAGAATGTTTCTAAACACTTGTACATTAATGTGGATGCTACCATGATTACAGATAGTCCTGAATGAATAGTGAATAATGATAAGTGAGAAAGTTAGATGCAAAAATATCATACCCCCCTCCCATGTCATTGTAATGATGAGAGGTTAGCATGTCTTGGTGGTATATGTGTCTAACTTTCTCACTCATTATTTTTATACTTCCATGTCTAAACCTGTACCATTTCTAACCTAACAATTGTATGCCTCACTGCTGTTTCCCTGACGTGTCCTGTCCTGTTTCTCAGGTGCAAGTGGAGAAGATCCGTAACCCGGAGGAGCACATTCCGGCGGTGCTAGAGCGGGCCAAACCAGAGTACATCCAGAAGACGTACCGCATCCCCACCTGGAGCTCCCCAGAGGACTTCCTGGAGAAACTGGCAATGCGCATGGGCAAACTCCTCAAGGTCAGGGCCTGGGTCATATTAATTAGTGCACACTGTAGCAATTTCTTTACGGAAAACAAAGTGTTTGATATTGGACAAGCTCAGATAGTCCCTCACTGTTTTCAGTCAGTTTTCTCTCGTTTGGTACTTAATTAACATAACCCTGGAGTGTATCAATGGGGGCTGAAGTCACAGTCCAGGGTCATTGTCTGTAGCCTGTTGGTCGCCCCAGATCTGTTTGTGCTTCATAGCCAACTCCTATGGTTGTTGTTAGGCATTCTAATGGCCTTAGGGATTGGCAAGACGGCACAGATCTGAGACCACCAGGCTACATTGTCTGGGCTGCTTGTCTTCATTTCTGACCTCATCTTTCATCTGTCTGAATTAGCTTTATAACTGTTTGTGGTCAATGGAATTTGAATGTCACAATATACTTTAGTCCTGAAAGGTGTATGTTATCTTCAGGCTTTATCTGTGTATTTGACAAGCTGTAGGTCAGTGGTAAAAAATGATCTTCCGTAAACATAGTCTATGTTTTTGTATGTGACATTTCTTGATCAGTTTGAAATTCTACACTTGACCCTAATGCTTATTTGGAACCCATCATGCCAAGTAGCACATAAGTTCTACAGTTGAAATCGGAAGTTTACATACACCTTAGCCAAATACATTTAAACTCAGTTTTTCACAATTCCTGGCATTTAATCCTAGTAAAAATTCCCTGTCTTAGGTCTGTTAGGATCACCACTTTTTTTAAGAATGTGAAATGTCAGAATAGTAGTGGAGAGAATGATTTCTTTCAGCTTTTATTTATTTAATCACATTCCAAGTGGATCAGAAGTTTACATACACACAATTAGTATTTGGTAGCATTGCCTTTAAATTGTTTAACTTAGGTCAAACGTTTCAGGTAGCCTTCCACAAGCTTCCCACAATAAGTTGAATTTAATAAGAGTGAATTTTGGCCCATTCCTCCTGACAGAGCTGGTGTAACTAAGTCAGCCTCCTTGCTCGCACACGCTTTTTCAGTCCTGCCCACAAATGTTCTATAGGATTGAGGTCAGGGCTTTGTGATGGCCACTCCAATACCTTGACTTTGTTGTCCTTAAGCCATTTTGCCACAACTTTGGAAGTATGCTTGGGGTCATTGTCCATTTGGAAGACCCATTTGTGACCAAGCTTTAACTTCCGGACTGATGTCTTGAGATGTTGCTTCAATATATCCACATAATTTTCCTTCCTCATGATGTCATCTATTTTGTGAAGTGCACCAGTCCCTCCTGCAGCAAAGCACCCCCACAGCATGATGCTGCCACCCCCGTGCTTCATGGTTGGGATGGTGTTGTTCGGCTTGCAAGGTACCCCCTTTTTCCTCCAAACATAACGATGGTCATTATGGAACAGTGGCTTCTTCCTTGCTGAGCGGCCTTTCAGGTTATGCCGATATAGGACTCGTTTTACTGTGGATATAGATACTTTTGTACCTGTTTCCTCCAGCATCTTCACAAGGTCCTTTGCTGCTGTTCTGGGATTGATTTGCACTTTTCGCACCAAAGTATGTTCATCTCTAGGAGACAGAACACATCTCCTTCCTGAGCGGTATGATTGCTGCGTGGTCCCATGGTGTTTATACTTGCGTACTATTGTTTGTACAGATGAACGTGGTACCTTCAGGCATTTGGAAATTGCTCCCAAGGATGAACCAGACTTGTGGAGGTCTACAATATTTTTTCTGAGGTCTTGGCTGATTATTATTAAATTTTTTTATTGTCATTTAGGAGACGCTCTTATCCAGAGCGACTTACAGTTAGTGAGTGCATACATTTTTCTTTAGATTTTCCCATGATGTCAAGCAAAGAGGCACTGAGTTTGAAGGTAGGCCTTGAAATACACTGCTCAAAAAAATTAAGGGAACACTTAAACAACACAATGTAACTCCAAGTCAATCACACTTCTGTGAAATCAAACTGTCCACTTAGGAAGCAACACTGATTGACAATACATTTCACATGCTGTTGTGCAAATGGAATAGACAACAGGTGGAAATTATAGGCAATTAGCAAGACACCCCCAATAAAGAAGTGGTTTTGCAGGTGGTGACCACAGACCACTTCTCAGTTCCGATGCTTCCTGGCTGATGTTTTGGTCACTTTTGAATGCTGGCGGTGCTTTCACTCTAGTGGTAGCATGAGACGGAGTCTACAACCCACACAAGTGGCTCAGGTAGTGCAGCTCATCCAGGATGGCACATCAATGCGAGCTGTGGCAAGAAGGTTTGCTGTGTCTGTCAGCGTAGTGTTCAGAGCATGGAGGCGCTACCAGGAGACAGGCCAGTACATCAGGAGATGTGGAGGAGGCCATAGGAGGGCAACAACCCAGCAGCAGGACCGCTTCCTCCGCCTTTGTGCAAGGAGGAGCAGGAGGAGCACTGCCAGAGCCCTGCAAAATGACCTCCAGCAGGCCACAAATGTGCATGTGTCTGCTCAAACGGTCAGAAACAGACTCCATGAGGGTGGTATGAGGGCCCGACATCCACAGGTTGCTACAGCCCACACGGCAACTTATTTGCCAGAAACACCACAACCCGCGGCACCCTGTGCTCTTCACAGATGAAAGCAGGTTCACACTGAGCACATGTGACAGACGTGACAGAGTCTGGAGACGCCGTGGAGAACGTTCTGCTGCCTGCAACATCTTCCGGTTTGGCGGTGGGTCAGTCATGGTGTGGGGTGGCATTTCTTTGGGGGGCCGCACAGCCCTCCATGTGCTCGCCAGAGGTAGCCTGACTGCCATTAGGTACCGAGATGAGATCCTCAGACCCCTTGTGAGACCATCTGCTGGTGCGGTTGGCTCTGGGTTCCTCCTAATGCAAGACAATGCTAGACCTCATGTGGCTGGAGTGTGTCAGCAGTTCCTGCAAGAGGAAGGCATTGATGCTATGGACTGGCCCGCCCGTTCCCCAGACCTGAATCCAATTGAGCACATCTGGGACATCATGTCTCGCTCCATCCACCAATGCCACGTTGCACCACAGACTGTCCAGGAGTTGGCAGATGCTTTAGTCCAGGTCTAGGAGGAGATCCCTCAGGAGACCATCCGCCACCTCATCAGGAGCATGCCCAGGCATTGTAGGGAGGTCATACAGGCACGTGGAGGCCACACACACTACTGAGCCTCATTTTGACTTGTTTTAAGGAAATTACATCAAAGTTGGATCAGCCTGTAGTGTGGTTTTCCACTTAAATTTTGAGGGTGACTCCAAATCCAGACCTCCATGGGTTGATAAATTTGATTTCCATTGATAATTTTTGTGTGATTTTGTTGTCAGCACATTCAACTATGTAAAGAAAAAAGTTTTTAATAAGATTATTTCATTCATTCAGATCTAGGATGTGTTGTTTAAGTGTTCCTTAATTTTTTTGAGCAGTGTACATCCACAGGTACATCTCCAATTGACAAATGATGTCAATTAGCCTATCAGAAGCTTCTAAAGCCATGACATCATTTTCTGGAATTTTCCAAGCTGTTTAAAGGCACAGTCAACTTAGTGTATGTAAACTTCAGACCCACTGGAATTGTGATACAGTGAATGATAAGTGAAATAATCTGTCTGTAAACAATTGTTGCATGCACAAAGTAGATGTCCTAACCAACTTGCCAAAACTATAGTTAGTTAACAAGAAATGTGTGGAGTGGTTGAAAAACAAGTTTTAATGACTCCAACCTAAGTGTGTGTAAACTTCCGACTTCAACTGTATATAAGGACCCTCCATTTATTCCTACTTTATTTTATTCTCATGTTTCCCTAATGCATTATCTGTGGCAGGGGGGTGAGCCAGACCTTCCCTGTGTCTCCAAGATGGTGCTGAACGACTGGCAGAGAGGACGCATCCCCTTCTTCGTAAAACCCCCTGGTTGTGAGGGAGAGCATGAGGTGAGAGGTGGACAAACGGCTGCAATAAAACCCTCTGTCTCGCATACCAAAACAAAAAGACATTCCCAACAGTAATGTTAGCACATGCTCTGGTTATAGTCTGCCACCCTCTGGCTAAATGTAAAATATCATCACATGCATTGCCAAGATTGGGCAAGAGTGCATGCTTGTATGGTCACATTGACTGACTTTGCTCAAGTTGTTTTTATTTGATAAGTAAAAATAGATATAAAGCTGCTCAAGCCGGGGACAACAATGCATACATTAAAATGATTGAGGCTAAAACCCAAAGTCTTATTTCCGTTATGGTCCTCTCAGGTGAGCAACAAGATGGCATTGTTTTTAAATCCATGCAAATGAATGTGCTAGTGCGCACTTCAGAAGAATCGGAACCTAGCCATGATTATGAAAGCTGTACTGACTGGTGTGTTTTCAGGGCAAGGAGAAACTCCCAGTGGAGGGGGCACCAGAAGGTACAGAGCGTGTACAGGAAGGAGCAGCAACAGAGGAGCAGAGCGAGGAGGTGGTGGCTGCAGTGTCGGCCGAGCAGGAGGCCCAGCAGCAGCAGAAACACAAACATGAGCAGGTGCAGAAGATCCTCTCCAACGTCCGGCAGAACTTCGGTAAGATCAATGTGGCGCCCGAGTTCAACGACGATGACCTGGCGCCCGTGGAGAACGACAACCTAGTTTTCTCGGACCTGTTCGGCTCGGACGTGGAGAAGGATAGCGAAGATGAGGAAGAGGAAAATGAAGAGCAGGGGGATGGGGAGACAGCAGCTGGAGACGCTGAGGCCTCCGCCACCACCCCAGCCGGTCAGCCTGCCAAGGTGGAGGAAAAAAAGAGTTCACGTGAGACGATCCGCGAGCTGGATGGGAAGATTGCAAAGTACAAGCAGTTCCTGGACCGGGCCAGACTCAAGCGCTTCTCCGCCATCCGGTTTGTCTTATTCTTCTCAGTTCTCCCCACCACTTATCATTTCAGTCTTGTTTTGAAGATGTTGGCTTATAAAATGATAAAGCACATCAACCCCAGAGCTTGTCCAAAAGACGGGCATAGATCTGGCCCAAATGGCACCCTATTCCCTATATAGTGCACCAAAAGTAGTGCTCTATGTAGGAAATAGGGTGCCATTTGAGATGAAGTCCTAGAGAGAGAGATGAAGGGTGCCTGGGTCCTTTGAGGTGAAACATGCCACGTTTTCCACTGTCCAGGCAACTGGGGATTGGCAGCTGCTCATACCGTTCTGTCTGATCGATGGGGTTTTCATCACCATTTATGTCACGTTGTTTCGCACACTCACCCACCGTCTCTCTCGCTGGTGAACTTTAGCTCAATCCCTCGCTCAACAATGTCAAATAAGAGTCGTCTGCGGCCAATTTGCTTTCCATTGTCGGCTCAGTGAATTCCAACGGGACTGTCTGGATGTGTAGGAAGTAATGAGATGATATGTGACGTCTCTTTCTACTTTTTTTTTTTTTTACAGGATTCCGAAGGCACTCTCTGACAAAGTGCTCACAGACATGAAAGTGAAGCAGGCGGCGAATAAACCACAACCTAAAGGTAACAACTTCATTTCAACTTGTGATTTTCCTTGGTGTGCTTATGGCCAACCTGACATCTCAAATGCAGGGGTTAAAGTTCTGTCACTGTGATGGATTTCTGTCGTATGGATTCTTTTTTGTTATATTTCCAATTGAAAAGGACTGGAATTGGTCAAACTTGCAGTTTAATACATGTACAAAATGATCTTCTTTTCCTAAAAGCATGATGGTCATTACTTTTTTTTTTTTTTTACATGAAAGGGGAGGTTAACTTGGCTCTGCAGACAATCAATCTGAGATCGACTTAAGTTTCAGTCATGTTTTTTTTGTTGTTGCTTTAACCCCGGTAAATGTATTCCATCAAAAATGAAAGGGCACCTTCCTTTACACAAAATACACAGACTTTACAAGTCTTCATGGGTAGCAGCAGATAAAATATATCATTGGAGTAGATATTTGGCCAAAGACCACTGTCAAACTGAAACCAAACAAGCAATCATACCATAAAAATAGAATGGGAATGTCCTATTAACTGTTTTAGTAATTCCATGCCTATGGGTCATCCACTTACTGGCCAACCATTTGTTCCTCAGCCGTAACACAGGTCGGCAAGAAGAGGAAAATCGAGGAGGCGGAGGAGCCAACGCGTCCACACAGAAGTCTAACATCCAAGCAGGTACTGCGTGTTCCCTTACCCGCTGTTTGACGTCAAACAGACCCATCTATCTAGACTGGATGCCTCCGATGGATGGCTGCTCACCTACCGCTAATGTTAATGGAATGAAGGAAGGCACTGTTCTTCCTCAGGCTTCAATCTCACTCATTTGTCTTCTTTATCTCCCTCTCTCTCTGCAGAGGAGAGCAGCGGATCGTGCTCAGAAGGTGAAGAAAGTTGGAACACGCTATTACGAAACACACAATGTCAAGAACAAGAACAAGAACAGAAAGATTCCTACGGCGCCCAGTGAGGGCAAGAAAGCCAAGAGATTGAAGCGCTAGTCTGAGGTCCAAGAGACCAAACTGGGACATTTTCTAATAAGTCCTTATTTTAATGACCCTGTCATTGTAATTAATTGTTTGAAGGTGTCTTGGTACCTACCCTTGGTATCTTGATGGAAAGTGATTTGGGTGAGGGGGCATTGAGTGCATTAGGTTCTTATTAATCTCTTAATCAAGTGAATCACTTGATGCATTAACCTGATCCTGAGTGACCTTCAACGAAGTGACACAATCACTGTTGCGTCAAACTATTACTTAAACTTATATGGAGCTTCACTGCGAAGTGAAAGGCTGAGTGTCATCCTTTCACTTTGCAGTGCAAAGCCTGGGTGCCAGTCTGTTTTCGTTCTTTTGCTAACTCCTTATGGAACTGTCAAATTTGGCATGACAATTCCATGAGTTGGCAAGAGAGCAGAAACTCATTGGCACCCAGGTTATGTACTGCACTTTTGAAAAAAACATCTTCAAATCTACAATGTCATACCATAAAAAATAATATGAACAGAAATGATTTGAGTTGTTTTGTTCTGCTATAGAAACGCAAGGCTTTATCTTTGAAGTAGACTTTTATTATATAATGCTGTGTCGGACCATCTGAAATCTGCCGCTTACAGATCACTTGTGGAATGAAGTGGTCACTTTTTTGGGGCAATGATCCCCTCCAGCTGGGCCTGTAAAGGATAAGAAATTTAAATGTTAAAAATATCTATCAAATATACACTATATATGCCATGCAATCTCCAAACACAACACATTGGCAGTAGAATGCCCTTACTGAAGAGCTCAGTGACTTTCAATGTGGCACCGTCATAGGATGCCACCTTTCCAAGAAGTCAGTTCATCAAATTCCTGCCCTGCTAGAGCTGCCCCGGTCAACTAAGTGCTGTTATTGTTAAGTAGAAACTTCTAGGAGCAACAACGGCTCAGCCGCAAAGTGGTAGGCCACACAAGCTCACAGAACGAGACCGCCGAGTGCTGACGCATGTAGTTCCAAACTGCTTCTGGAAGCAACTTCAGCACAAGAACTGTTCGTTGGGAGCTTCATGAAATGGGTTTTCCATGGCCGAGCAGCCAAGCGTCGGCTGGGGTGGTGTAAAGCTTACCACCATTGGACTCTCGAGCAGTGGAAACGTGTTCTCTGGAGTGATGAATCACACTTCACCAACAGATTAATCTGGGTTTGGCGAATGCCAGGAGAACGCTACCTGCCCGACTGCATAGTGCCAACTGTAGATTGGTGGAGGAGGAATAATGGTCTGGGGCTGTTTTTCATGGTTCGGGCTCGGCCCGTTCCAGTGAAGGGAAACCTTAACACTACAGCATACAATGACATTCTAGACCAGGGGTGTCAAACTCATTTTAGCTCAGGGGCCACATGGAGGAAAATCTATTCCCAAGTGGGCCGGACCGGAAAAATCATGGTATATATAACTTAAAAACAACAACTTCAGATTGTTTTCTTTGTTTTAATACGATCAACATACAACATAAAGCTGGAGCCTGAGGACAGTGTGTCCAAAATAGTACAAGCACAACATCACTATTAATCATAAAACACGTCAAGTTTATTTGAAAATTCTAAAGAAAAAGAACACACAAACACACAATGCCTCAGTGATTAACAGAACTGTTTCACAGATCACAGAACTATATCAGGGTGTCATTTCTCAGGCAGAAATGTAGATAAAAATAATGAAATCCTGTTCCCCAAACAAGTGCAAGAACCACAGAGTCAAGAATAGGTTAAATATACAAATAAAATAAAATCAATTAAAAACAATAGCACATCAACATAAAAACATATAAACATAAAGCTGGAGCCTGAGGACAGTGTCCAAAAGCACAACATCACTATTAATCATAAAACACCTCAAGTTATTTGAAAGTTCTGAGGACAAAGAACACAAACACACAATGCCTCAGTGATTAACAGAACTGTTTCACAGATCACAGAACTATATCAGGGTGTCATTTCTCAGGCAGAAATGTAGATACAAATAATGAAATCCTGTTCCCCAAACAAGTGCAAGAACCACAGAGTCAAGAATAGGTTAAATATACAAATAAAATCAATTAAAAACAATAGCACATCAACATAAAAACATAAACATAAATCTGAAAACGTTGCTCAAACTCCCGTAACAGTCCCGTTATTTTATCTTTGAACCGCTTCATGTCTGCCACACGGGCGGCAGGTAGCTTAGTGGTTAAGAGCGTTGTGCCAGTAACCGAAAGGTCGCTGGTTCTAATCCCCAAGCCGACTAGGTGAAAAATCTGTCGATGTGCCCTTGAGCAAGGCACTTAACCCTAATCGCTCATGTAAGTCGCTCTGGATAAGAGCGTCTGCTAAATGACTAAAAAAATAAAAAAATAAAAAAATGTTGGGTCGCGCACACATTTTTCAGACAGGGGAAGTGAGCTGCATCACCACCGGCAAGTTGCGTCTCCCACAATGACAGCTTCAACTTGAAAGAACGTATGCTGTCATAATACTGCGTGACAACTTTGTTGCGCCCTTGCAGCTGTTTGTTCAAGTTATTCAGGTGCTCTGTAACATCCACCATAAATGCAAGGTCCTGCATCCATTCTGCGGAATGAAATTCTAACACTGGTTTGCCCTTTTCTTCCATGAACTGTTCAATTTCTTCTCGTAAATCAAAGAAAACGCCTCAGCACAGCACCTCGGCTTAACCATCTTACCTCAGTGTGGTATGGCAGGCCATAGATGTGGTCTTTCTCTCTGAGAAGGCTGTCAAACTGACGGTGATTCAGGCTTCTGGATCGGATGAAATTAACAGTTTGGATGACCACCTTCATGACGTTATCCATCTTTAATGACTTGCAACACAAAGCCTCCTGGTGCAAAATACAGTGAAAAGTCAAAAAATCACGTCCTCCATTTGCAGATTGCACTTTCTCTCTGAACTTTGTCACAACGCCTGCTTTTTTCCCGATCATTGAGGGCGCACCATCTGTAGCCAGGCTGACAGCGCGGGACCAGTCCACTCCAACCCTGTCCAGCGCGCCCGACGAGTGCGGTAAAAATATCAGCTGCTGTCGTTGTATCTGTCATCGGCACCAACTCCACGAACTCCTCGGTGACGGTCAATGTGTCATCAACTCCGCGGATGAAAATGGCCAGTTGTGCAACATCTGTAATGTCCGTGCTTTCATCAATTGCAACCAAAACGCAATAAATGACTTTACTTTTTGCTTCAACTGGCTGTCCAAATCCACTGAAAGATCGGAAATCCTGTCTGCAACTGTGTTTCTTGTCAGGCTGATATTTGCAAAAGCCTGCCGCTTTTCAGGGCACACAATCTCCGCTGCCTTCATCATGCATGTTTTTACAAATTCACCCCTCACTAAATGGTTTTGAAGCCACTGCGATTTCATTAGCAATGAGGTAGCTAGCTTTCACTGCAGCGTCACTGATGTCTCGGCTGTGAGTAAACACAGACTGCTGTTTCTTCAGACCCGCCAACAGTTCATTCACCTTCTCTCATCTCCGCTGTCCTTGAAAGTTGTCATATTTGTCGGCATGAAGACTCACATAGTGGCGGCCGAAGGTTATATTCTTTCAGCACTGCAAAATGCTCTGAACACACCAAACATACAGCTTTCCCATTCAATTCCGTGAATAAATAGGATGACCATTTTTCTTGGAACACTCTGCACTCTGCGTCCACTTTTCTCTTTTTTGACAGAGACATATTGGGGCAATGAGGGTGCCAAAGCACATAATGTTAAAAGTAGAAGCCGTAATAAATATCGCGGGCAAAACAAAGTAGCTCATTGGCTGCACGTGCTTGACCTACTTGCTCTGCCCCGGTATAAAGTTTGCTTGCTTAACACAATTGCTATTGCGCCATCCAGTGGACGCAATTGGAACAGCAGTTTATTTTATTGAAAAATTGCAGCGCATTTGTATACTTTACAAAATTTGTTTTTTTTTTGTTTTTTTTTAATCATCTCGCGGGCCGGATTAAACCCGTTTGCGGGCCTGATCCGGCCCGCGGGCCGTACGTTTGACACCCCTGTTCTAGACGATTCTGTGCTTCCAATTTTGTGGCAACAGTTTGGGGAAGGCCCTTTCCTGTTTCAGCATGACAATGCCCCCGTGCACAAAGTGAGGTCCATACAGAAATGGTTTGTCGAGATCAGTGGGGAAGAACTTGACTGGCCCGCACAGAGCCCTGACCTCAACCCCATCAAACACCTTTGGGATTAATTGGAACGCTGACTGCGAGCCAGGCCTAATCGCCCAACATCAGTATCTGACCTCACTAATGCTCGTGGCTGAATGGAAGCAAGTCCCTGCAGCGATGTTCCAACAGCTAGTGGAAAAGAAGAGTGGAGGCTGTTATAGCAGCAAAGGGGGGACCTACTCCATATTAATGCCCATGATTTTTGGAATGAGCAGGTGTCTACATACTTTTGGTCATACAGTGTATTTATAAAGCGGAAATGTGGGATAAGTGTAATTTATGATGACAAAATGGAATCTGCAGAGAAGTTTTCCAGCAATATCTGTACAGCTGTTGGCTGCATATTTTGAATAATATACATGTACACTACCAGTCAAAAGTTTGGACACCTACTCATTCAAGGGGTTTTCTTTATTTTTACATTGTAGAATAATAGTGAAGACATAACTATGAAATAACAAATATGGATTCATGTAGTAACCAAAAGTGTTAAACAAATCAATGTTATATTTGAGATTCTTCAAATAGCCACTTAACATATAGACTAATATGTTATAAATTGTGTTCTTACACTGGTACAGTTATGCCCTATGAGAGATGTACAACTGCGCATGTGCGAAAATAAAGAAAGGGCATTTTCCCGCGTTCTGGTTGAAACACCAACGATGAACATGTGTGTTTATTCCTCCGTTAAGTAAGCCGGTATTCCTGTCCTGAAGATGATAGCACCAACAGGTTATGGGCCCAGGAAGGAACATGGAAGCCGATGGAATAGATTATGTTTCGACGGAGATGAAAAAAACTACGAGTTATGGGAGACGAAGTTTTTGGGACACTTGCGTTTGCTAGGGCTAAAGGCCACCATATTGAGCGTGGATGAAGATGAAGAAGACGGAGAGAAAAATGAAGAAGCCTACGCCGAATTGATACAGGTTTTGGATGATAAGTCTTTCCCTGATAATGAGAGAAGCAGCAGATGATGGGAGAAAAGCGTTGAAGATATTGAGGAACATTATGCAGGTAAAGGGAAGCCACGTGTGATTAGCCTCTACACTGAGCTAACTTCTCTTCAGAAAGCCAGTGACGAAAGTGTTACGGATTATATCATTCGTGCTGAGACGGCTATTACAGCACTGAGGAATGCTGAAGAGACGTTAAGTGACGGGCTGTTGATTGCAATGATTCTGAAAAGGTTTGCCCGAATCATTTAAGCCGTTTGCCATCCACATAACGCAGAGTGACGAGCCGACAACTTATGGCAAGTTCAAAACCAAGTTGAGGAGCTATGAAAGCACCGAGAAGTTTAGCGCCATTTCCACTGACGACAACGTGATGAAGGCAAGTAACATTAAAGTTAGCTGGCCAAGAGGAAGAGATAAAGGGACCGAGATAACCTGCTTCAACTGTGGCCAGAAAGGGCACAAGGCCCGGGAATGTACTGTTACTGGAGAGCACAGAGAACGGAGACAGTGGTGTAGTTTTTGCAAGCGCTCCACTCATACTGACGCAAATTGCAGACGAAAAAGAAGAGACAATGTGAAACAAGCAACAGATGCTGAAGGCCACACATTTGCATTCAAAATAAAGTGTGTCAGGTCAGATAATGGCACAGAGTACACAGCCAAAGAGTTCCAGTCACTGCTCAGTAAGAATGCCATAAGACATGAAACTTCAGCCCCTTACTCACCCCATCAAAATGGGACCGCTGAGAGAAATTGGAGAACACTGTTTGAAATGGCAAGATGCATGCTACTTGAGAGCAACCTACCAAAGAAATTGTGGACATATGCTGTAATGACTGCTGCAGTAATTCGCAATAGGTGTTACAATAAGCGTGTAGGACAGACTCCACACTACATGTTTACTGGGAGAAAGCCTGATCTTTCAAAGATGAAAGAATTTGGATCTGTTTGCTATGCATACAGACAGAACAAGAAAAAGTTGGACTCAAGATGTGAAAAGGGTATTTTTGTGGGTATGATAAAAATAGTCCAGCATACCTAGTCTACTACCCAGACACTGGAAAAGTTCTTAAAAGAGATTAGTCAAGTTCGTTTACAAAAGGTGTAGTCGAACGCCAAACTCAGACAGATTTGGAAATGAGTGATGATCTTCATGGGGAGAGATTTCAATCCCCCATGCCAAAAGCCAAGATGGCAGCTCAAAATTCCGAAGAGACACAAGATGTGCAAATCGAGACTTCAGATAGTCAGAGTCCACGCTATCCAGACAGAGAGAGGAAGAAGCCCCAGTACTTAAAAGACTATGAGTGTAAAGTGAAGTGTGATGACCAGATACCACCTAGTGTTGACTACTGCTACAGAGTAATGTGCAATGCACCACAAACCTTCAAAGAAGCAATGATTTCACCAAAATCAGAGATTTGGGCTACTGCTATGAAGGAGGAGATGGATTCCCTTAGGGAAAATGATACATTCACATTGACCACACTGCCAGAGGGTAAAAATGCAGTGGGGGGCAGGTGGGTCTATGCGGTCAAAAACAATTCAGATGAGACTGAGACATACAAGGCAAGATATGTTGCAAAGGGATATAGTCAAGTGGCAGGAATAGACTACAAGGAGACTTTTTCTCCAACTGCAAATATGACATCAGTACGTTGTTTGATGCAGCTAGCAGCTCAGTATGACTTAGAGTTACATCAGATGGATGTCAAAACAGCATATCTACATGCTCCTATTGACTGTGAAGTGTACATGGAGCAACCAGAGGGTTTTGAAGTCAGGTCAGATACAGGTGAGCAACTAGTCTGCAAACTGAACAAGTCACTGTACGGCCTGAAACAGTCAGGAAGGAACTGGAACAAAATGTTGCATGATCACCTTAGTGAAAATGGTTTTACACAGAACCCAGCTGATCACTGTGTTTACAACAAACAAACTGCAACAGAAAGGATCATTTTGATAATTTGGGTCGATGATCTAATTATCGCTGCTAGTGATAGTGACTCACTCACAAGTGTAAAAGAAATGTTAAGTGAAAAATTTAAGATGAAAGATCTTGGGAGGCTTAGACATTTCCTAGGCATTGATTTTACACAAAGTGAAGGGAAAATAAAGATGAGCCAAACAAGGTACATAACCAAGATACTGGAAAGGTTTGGTATGTCAGACTGTAAAACAAGGTCAACACCATGTGAACAAAAAAACAAACTTTGATGGTGATGGTGAACCTATTGATTCAAAAAGGTATCGTGAAGTGATAGGCAGCTTGATATATGTTATGACATGTACAAGACCGGATATCAGTTGGATTGTCAGCAAGCTGTCACAATACCTATCAGAACCAAAAGAGCAACACTGGATAACAGCTAAACATGTGTTGAGGTACTTGAAGGGGACAATGAATCAGGAGTTGTGTTACAAAAAGGGGGTGGAAAAAATCAACCTCGTAGCATATAGTGATGCTGATTGGGCAGCAGATCAAAGTGACAGACGAAGCATAACAGGGTATTGTTTTAGTTTAACTAAATGTGGACCTGTTATTTCATGGAGGTCTAAGAAGCAGCCAACAGTAGCTTTATCTACATGTGAAGCGGAGTACATGGCACTGGCTGCTACTACACAAGAAAGTTTGTACCTTGTACAGTTATTGGGCCAGATGGATAGTGAGTGCCAATATGCACCAGTAACAATCTTTGAAGATAACCAAGGTGCAATTGCTCTGTCAAAGAACCCAGTATGTCGTCAGAGATGTAAACATGTTGACATCAGATTTCATTCGATCTGCGCTCAGTGATGGCAAAATAAGTATTGAATATTGTCCAACAGCAGACATGGTTGCAGATGTTTTGACTAAACCTGTAACGAAGTTCAAAAATGAAAAATTCTTGGGTTATATGTTTGGAATGTAAACTGACATTTGTGAGATGTATAACTGTAAGCTAAATGTGTTGATAGTTAGGTTGAATACGACTTGTACAGTATAAGAGCAAGTGGGGGTGTTAACATATAGACTAATATGTTATAAATTGTGTTCTTACACTGGTACAGTTATGCCCTATGAGAGATGTACAACTGCGCATGTGCGAAAATAAAGAAAGGGCATTTTCCCGCGTTCTGGTTGAAACACCAACGATGAACATGTGTGTTTATTCCTCCGTTAAGTAAGCCGGTATTCCTGTCCTGAAGATGATAGCACCAACAGCCACCCTTTGCCTTGACAGCTTTGCACACTCTTGGCATTCTCTCAATGAGCTTCATGAGGTAGTCACCTGGAGTTCATTTCAATTAACAGGTGTGCCTTCTTAAAAGTTCATTTGTGGAATTTCTTTCCGTCTTAATGCGTTTGAGGCAATCAGTTGTGTTGTGACAAGGTGGGGGGGCACATCTCAACATCATCTGTTCAGAGGGTACTGTGTGAATCAGGCCTTCATTTTAATTTTATTTTTTCACCTTTATTTAACCAGGTAAGCCAGTTGAGAACAAGTTCTCATTTACAACTGCGACCTGGCCAAGATAAAGCAAAGCAGTGCGATTAAAAACAACAACAGAGTTACATATGGGGTAAAATGAAACAATGTCAAAAATACAACAGAAAATATATATACAGTGTGTGCGAATGTAGTAAATTATGGAGGTAAGGCAATAAATAGGCCATAGTGCAAAATAGTTACAATTTCGTATAATACTGGAATGATAGATGTGCAAAAGATGATGTGCAAATAGAGATACTGGGGTGCAAATTAGCAAAATAAATAACAATATGGGGATGAGGTAGTTGGGTGGGCTAATTTCAGAAAGGCTGTGTACAGGTGCAGTGATCGGTAAGCTGCTCTGACAACTGACGCTTAAAGTTAGTGAGGGAGATAAGTCTCCAGCTTCAGAGATTTTTGCAGTTCGTTCCAGTCATTGACAGCAGAGAACTGGAAGGAATGGCGGCCAAAGGAGGTCTTGGCTTTGGGGATGACCAGTGAGATATACCTGCTGGAGCGCAGACTACGGGTGGGTGTTGCTATGGTGACCAATGAGCTAAGATAAGGCGGGGATTTGCCTAGCAGTGATTTATAGATGACCTGGAGCCAGTGGGTTTGGCGACGAATATGTAGTGAGGGCCAGCCAACAAGAGCGTACAGGTCACAATGGTGGGTAGTATATGGGGCTTTGGTGACAAAACGGATGGCACTGTGATAGACTACATCCAATTTGCTGAGTAGGGTGTTGGAGGCTATTTTGTAAATGACATCGCCGAAGTCAAGGATCGGTAGGATAGTCAGTTTTACGAGGACATGTTTGGCAGCATGAGTGAAGGAGGCTTTGTTGCGAAATAGGAAGCCGATTCTAGATTTAACTTTGGATTGGAGATGCTTAATGTGAGTGTGGAAGGAGAGTTTACAGTCTAACCAGACACCTAGGTATTTGTAGTTGTCCACATACTCTAGGTCAGACCCGCCGAGAGTAGTGATTCTAGTTGGGTGTGCGGGTGCAAGCAGCGTTCGGTTGAAGAGCATGCATTTAGTTTTACTAGTGTTTAAGAGCAGTTGGAGGCTACGGAAGGAGTGTTGTATGGCATTGAAGCTCATTTGGAGGTTTGTTAACACAGTGTCCAATGAAGGGCCAGATGTATACAAAATGGTGTCGTCCACATAGAGGTGGATCCGAGCGTCACCAGCAGCAAGAGCGACATCATTGATATACACAGAGAATAGAGTCGGCCCGAGAATTGAACCCTGTGGCACGCCCATAGAGACGGACAGCGGTCCAGACAACAGGCCCTCCGATTTGACACATTGAACTCTATCTGAGAAGTAGTTGGTGAATCAGGCGAGGCAGTCATTTGAGAAACCAAGGCTATTTAGTCTGCCAATAAGAATGCGGTGGTTGACAGAGTCGAAAGCCTGGGCCAGGTCGATGAAGACGGCTGCGCAGTACTGTCTTTTATCAATCGCGTTTATAATTTCGTTTAGGACCTTGGCTGATGTGCACCCATGACCAGCTCGGAAACCGGATTGCATAGCGGAGAAGGTACGGTGGGATTCGAAATGGTCGGTGATCTGTTTGTTAACTTGGCTTTCAAATACTTTCGAAAGGCAGGTCAGGATGGATATAGGTCTATAACAGTTAGGATCTAGAGTGTCACCCCCTTTGAAGAGGGGGATGACCGCGGCAGCTTTCCAATCTCTGGGGATCTCAGACGTTACGAAAGAGGTTCAACAGGCTAGTAATAGGGGTTGCGACAATTTCGGCGGCTAATTTTAGAAAGAAAAGGTCCAAATTGTCTAGCCCAGCTGATTTGTAGGGGTCCAGATTTTTTAGCTCTTTCAGAACATCAGCTGTCTGAATATGTGTGAAGGAGAAGCGGGGGGGCATGGGCAAGTTGCAGCGGAGGGTGCAGAGCTGGTGTCCGGGGTAGTGGTATCCAGGTGGAAAGCATGGCCAGCCGTAGCAAAATGCTTGTTGAAATTCTCGATTATTGTAGATTTATCGGTGGTGACAGTGTTTCCTAGCCTCAGTGCAGTGGGCAGTTGGGAGGAGGTGCTCTTATTTTCCATGGACTTTACAGTGTCCCAAAACTTTTTGGAGTTAGTGCTACAGGATGCAAATTTCTGTTTGAAAAAGCTAGCCTTTGGTTTCCTAACTGATTGTGTATATTGGTTCCTGACTTCCCTGAAAAGTTGCATATCGCGGGGGCTGTTCGATGCTAATGCAGTACGCCACAGGATGTTTTTGTGCTGGTCAAGGGCAGTCAAGTCTGAGGAGAACCAGGGGCTACATCTGTTCTTAGTTCTGTATTTTTTGAATGGGGCATGTTTATTTAAGATTGAGAGGAAATTACTTTTAAAGAACAACCAGGCATCCTCTACTGACGGAATGAGGTCAATATCCATCCAGGATACCCGGGCCAGGTCAATTAGAAAGGCCTGCTCGCTAAAGTGTTTTAGGGAGCGTTTGACAGTGATGAGGGGTGGTTGTTTGATTGCGGACCCATTACGGACGCAGGCAATAAGGCAGTGATCGCTGAGATCCTGGTTGAAGACAGCGGAGGTGTATTTAGAGGGTAAATTTGTCAGGATGATATCTATGAGGGTGCCCATGTTTACAGATTTAGGGTTGTACCTGGTAGGTTCGTTGATCATTTGTGTGAGATTGAGGGCATCTAGTTTAGATTGTAGGTTGGCTGGGGTGTTAATCATATCCCAGTTTAGGTCACCAAGCAGTACGAACTCTGAGGATAGATGGGGGGGCAATCAGTTCACATATGGTGTCCAGGGCACAGCTCGGGGCTGAGGGGGGTCTGTAGCAAGCGGCAACAGTGAGAGACTTATTTCTGGAAAGGTGGATTTTTAGCAGTAGAAGCTCAAACTGTTTGGGCACAGACCTGGATAGTACGATAGAGCTCTGCAGGCTATCTCTACAGTAGATTGCAACCCCACCCCCTTTGGCAGTTCTATCGAGACGGAAAATGTTGTAGTTGGGGATGGAAATCTCTGCATTTTTGGTGGCCTTCCTAAGCCAGGATTCAGACACTGCTAGAACATCAGGGTTGGCGGAGTGTGCTAGTGCAGTGAATAACTCAAACTTAGGAAGGATTCATGGTCGAATTGCTGCAAAGAAACCACTACTAAAGGACACCAATACGAAGAAGAGACCTGCTTGGGCCAAGAATCACAAGCAATGGACATTAGACCGGTGGAAATGTGTCTTTTGGTCTGGAGTCCAAATTTGAGATTTTTGGTTCCAACCGCCTTGTCTTTGTGAGACGGGTGTGGGTGAACAGATGATCTCTGCATGTGTTCTGCATTCTGCAGCGATACGGCATCCCATCTGGTTTGGGCTTAGTGGAACTATCATTTATTTTTCAACAGGACAATGACCCAACACACCTCCAGGCTGTGTAAGGCCTATTTTACCAAGAAGGAGCGTGATGGAGTGCTGCATCAGATGACCTGGCCTCCACAATCCCCCGACCTCAACCCAATTGAGATGGTTTGGGATGAGTCGGATGGCGGAGTGAAGGAAAGGCAGCCTACAAGTGCTAAGCATATGTGGGAACTCCTTCAAGACCTTTGGAAAAGCATTCCAGGTGAAGCTGGTTGAGAGAATGCCAAGAGTGTGCAAAGCTGTCATCAAGGCAAAGTGTGGCTATTTGAAGAATCTCAAATATAAAATATTTTGATTTGTTTAACACTTCTTTGGTTACTACATGATTCCATGTGTTATTTCATAGTTTTGATGTCATCACTATTATTCTACAATGTAGAAAATAGTTTTAAAAAATAAAAACCTTGAATGAGTTTGTGTCCAAACTTTTGACTGGTACTGTATACTGAACAAAGTATAAATGCAACATGCAACAATTTCAAAGATTTTACTGAGTTACAGTTCATATAAGGAAATCAGTCAATTGACATTAATTTGGCCCTACGCTATGGATTTCACATGACTGGGAAAACAGATATGCATCTGTTGGTCACAGTTACCTTTTTTTTTTTAAAGGTAGGGGCGTGGATCAGAAAACCAGTCAGTATCTGGTGTGACCACCATTTGCCTTATGCAGCACGACACATCTCCTTCGCATAGAGTTGATCAGGCTGTTGATTGTGGCCTGTGGAATGTTGTCCCACTTCTCTTCAATGGCTGGGTGAAGTTGCTGGATATTGACATGAACTGGAACACGCTGTCGTACATGACGATCCAGAGCATCCCAAACATGCTCAATGGGTGACATGTCTGGTGAGTATGCAGGCCATGGAAGAAATGGGACATTTTCAGCTTCCAGGAATAGTGTACAGATCCTTGTGACATGGGGCCGTGCATTATCATGCTGAAATGTGAGGTGATAGCGGCGGATGAATGCCACGACAATGGGCCTCAGGATCTCGTCACGTTATCTCTGTGCATTCAAATTGCCATCAATAAAATGCAATTGTGTTTGTTGTCCGTATCTTATGCCTGCCCATACCATAATCCCACCGCCACCATGAGGCACTCTATTCACAACGTTGACATCAGCAAACCGCTCGCCCACACAATGCCATACACGCTGTTTGCCATCGGCCTGGTACAGTTGAAACGGGGATTAATCTGAAGCGCACCCTTCTCCAGCGTGCCAGTGGCCATCAAAGGTGAGCATTTGTCCACTGAAGTCCATTACGACGCCGAACTGCAGTCAGGTCAAGACCCTTGTGAGGACAACGAGCACGCAGATAAGCTGACAGTTTGTGCAGAAATTCTTTGCTTGTGCAAACCCACAGTGTCATCAGCTGTCCGGTTGGGCTGGTTTCAGAAGATCCCGCAGGTGAAGAAGCCCAGCCAGATGTGGAGGTCCTGGGC
Source organism: Coregonus clupeaformis (assembly GCF_020615455.1). NCBI lineage: Eukaryota > Metazoa > Chordata > Actinopteri > Salmoniformes > Salmonidae > Coregonus > Coregonus clupeaformis. The sequence continues at coordinate 66,387,926 of NC_059208.1, read as the reverse complement.
TGGCGTGGTTACACGTGGTCTGTTGTTGAGCCGGTTGGACTTACTGCCAAATTCTCTAAAATGACGGAGGTGGCTTATGGTAGAGAAATGAATATTCAATTATCTGGCAACAGTTCTGGTGGACATTCTTGTAGTCAGCATGCCAATTGCACGCTCCCTCAAACATTTTGACATATGTGGCATTGTGTTGTGACAAAACTGCACATTTTAGAGTGGTCTTTTATTGTCCCCAGTACAAGTTGCACCTGTGCAATGATCATGCTACTTATTCAACTTCTTGATATGCCACACCTGTCAGGTGGATGGATTATCTTGGCAAAGGAGAAATGCTCACTAACAGGGATGTAAACAAATTTGTGCACAACATTTGAGAGAAATACGCTTTTTGTGCGTGTGGAAAATGTCTGGGATAATTTATTTCAGCTCATGAAACATGGGATCAACACTTTTGATGTTGCGTTTATAGTTTTGTTAAGTATATTTCAAATGACATTAATTGATTGATTTAATTTGAAAGAATTTCTATAAGTTATTTGGCGCGACAATGCCCATAGGAGTTGGCAAGTTCGCACAGTGATGATGACTGAGCGCATTTACCTTGAGCTGCTGGTTGGTCCTCTTCAGGAACTGAATCTCCTCTGTGTGTTTTTTCTCCTCCACCTGCCGTCTCTCAGTCTCCCTCTTCTCGATGGCCTCACACTTGGCCTTCTGCTCGTTAACCTGTCTCTCCAGGTCCCGCTTCTCGTTCTCCAAATCGGAGATCTACACAAGTAGATGCAAATCAAATTCACTTTCGGGTAATAAAGGTTTTTAATCATTCAATGGTGCAGCAGTCCATTCACTTGGATTGTTTCTCCTCATTCACTATCTTTAGCTTTATCTGTGAGATGAAGTGGTAAAAGCTGAGTGTTCTCTGACGTCATGGGCTGGGTTTAGACAGGCAGCCTAATTCTGATCTTTCTTTTCACTAATTGGTCTTTTGACCAATCAGATCAACTCTGAAAAATATCTGTGAAAAGATTATGTGATTGGTCAAAAGACCAATTAGTGGAAAAAAAATAACAGAATTGGGCTGCCTGTGTAAATGCAGCCAAGAGGGTTAGAAAGATGGTGCCCTCTGCTGGTCTACACTAGCTTGGTCGCTTGAAAAGTTTCCCAGTGACACTGCAGACAGGTCAAGCATTCTGAATGTAGAGGTTAATCTACAATGATGCAAAGGTCGGAAAATGCTCTTTTTTTTCTTTTCTTTTTTTTAGAAAAGTGTCATGTTTGTTTGTGTCCCATTTCCTTACCCTCTTCTCCATGTCAGATTTGCCCTGCTCGGCCTGCAGGGCTTTTCTCATGCCAAAGGCCACACTGCTCTCGTACAGTGTCTGGTAAGCAGCAATGGTCATACGGATTTCGTCTCGCACACGCAACAACAGCAGTCCTCTCTCAGCACAGTTGATGGTTACCTGTCTGATCAACTCATCTACAGACAATCAATGGGATAGAGTTTTAAACACAGAAACTCACAATGCAACATTCTTTAGGGCCAGTTTCCCGGACACAGATTAAACCCAGTGAAATAGCTTTTTAGTTCCAGACCAGGTTTAGGCTAGCCTAATCTAGTTCCTCCTGGAAACTGGCCCGGCTTTAGGATTTGCATCCAACACACTTTTCTACTATTACTACCATCCTTGCATCTCATATTTCCTTCCCCTCTCTCCTTACCGAAGCACTGGGAGTAGAGCTCCCTGCGGACTGGGCAGATGCCTGTCTCCCTGGCCTGTCTCTGCTGCAGCTTCAGATCCAGCTGCTCCTGTAGGTGTACCACATCCATGCGGGTACACGGTGTGCTGGACACCTGCTGCACCCACAGCTGGTTGGTCTCCATCCATTCCCTGTAACAGTGGTAGAACTCAGATTAACCCAGGGTTGCCAGATTTCAGGTTTTCCAAAACCGGGAATATTGGTTAATTTCCCTAAGGGGAAGAAATAGGGAGAAGGGTGTTTATTAGTGAAGATGTGAGCGTGTCATGTCATACCTGGGTGGTAGTATGGCATTGAGGATCTCCTCGGTTTGCTGTTTGTTGGCATCGGCTGAGGGGATCTTGGGTTTGGGTGGAGGTGGCACAGGGCCAGTCATGGCAGGCTGTGGTGGGGCCACTTTCAGAGGCCGTGCCTGAATTTGCAGTACACATCATTTAGATTAGAAGAACATCCATCTTCAGCCAATTTGATGTTGAAAAAAGCAAAGACAATTGTTTGACCTCTCACAGCTCACTAGGAACATTGCAGGAACATTGGCATGACATTGATTTCAAAGTAATGACAGTGCACGTAATGTATGTTAGATACCACTAGATGGATACATTTAGCTACCTATAGCTACTGTAACTAACGTTAGCAGCCAGCATTCAAAACGTATTTTGTTAACATTATCGTACCTTTGGTGACTTCTTTTCTGTGTTTCTGCTCACCAAGACTGGGTTGTCATATTTCAGCAGAGAATCAGCTGGAGGAATCATTGTGATACTTTAATTACACTACACATAAAAAACGTGGTTTGTTGTAGCAAGTAATGTCTCAAGGAATGTATGTGTTGTTGAAATGTGAATTGAAGACTTAACTGTTTATTTTTACCATGGCAACTTAATTCCATGCACTACTCACTAACCTCTCCGAGCTGCTCGAAGGCATGATTCAGAGTTGTTTCAAACCTTTGATGCTATGAAATGGGGAACAAAAATTAAGTACATACATTTAATTTAATTATAACATTTTGTAGGTGCATGACCTTAGTAAAAAAGATGATAGAATAGGTATGCAATATTACAGCGGAACTAAGTGAAGTAGTCCATGGTCACGGTAAAAAATATTTCCAGCGTTCTGCCGGAAGCGGAAACACGTTTCCTTGAGCACAATAGAAAACTTTCTCAGCGTTTTCAGTGGAGTTTGTTGTTCACTTTTTATACATATTTATTCGCTATGAACTTGATTTAGTCGATTTACAAATATTGGTTAAGTTTCATAATGGATAAAGAGAGACGGCATAAAAGAGTGGATTCCCCGGTGCGGGAGTCAAAACCGAAAATCAAACATGAGAAACTCAGCCCTGCTAGGCCACAGAGATCACGCCGCTCGAGTTCGGGGTCCAACGGCAGCCCACCGCCGCAGAGGAGACGAACGAGCAGGTAGCCTGATTTCATGGGTGTATGGTATTGTAGCTAGCGAGCACAAATTACACAGTAGGGTTGCAAGGCCATGATGTTACACAAAATCAATAATAGCAACTAGCTAGCCACTAAGCTAACGATTTAGCTAGCTAGTAGGCTTTCTTGTTATGCTTTAGTCGTGTAACGTTAACGTCAGTCCTCAATTAGCCATTGATCATGACTGTTCCATTACATTACACATAAGTCATTGGAAGAAGGCGTCTTCTGTACTTGGGAGTTTTGTTAAGAGTACCGACGCGCAATCTGAACATTAACACGCGTTAATGTTTAGATTACGCTTTGGAAGCATAAGGACCTTATATTTCGTAGCATTATATATAATTTTCAAAAAAACAAAAGGTTAAATTGATACACGCCTTGATAGAGAAGGTTAGTGTTCCCACACGGAAATATCTCTGTTACAGCGCTTGTTGACGGAAGACAAGAGGCGACCGACCACCTGTACTAATTAGCTATCTAGCTAACATGCTCCATTCCAACACCTGTGTGTAAGCGTAACTCGGGAAGTGTAGCTGAAGTGTAGTTTCAGCTGATGGAGGCACCTATAGCTGAATGGATCTGCAAAACTGTTAGAGTAAGTGTATTCTTTTATTTCTCGATGATGATAGATAAGTGGCATATGTTTCGAATGACATATGGCAAGCGATGATTGTTGACGTTTCTAAACATTAAAATGGTGTCAGGATTGTAGTTCACATGAGGTAGTCGTGGGCAAAGTAAATGACTGAAAACTGTAGGGAGAAGGCAGAATGCCGCTTAGTTTTACCTCAATTAGCTAGCTAAGTCTCATTTGTTAGTTGACTGGAAAGTGATAGCTAGCTAGAATTCAAATAACATTTTATTTGTCACATGCGCAGAATACAACTGGAGACTTTACCGTCAAATGCTTGCTTATGAGCCCTTCCAAATGATGCAAAATAGTAACAAGGAATACATTTTAGTCATTTAGCAGACGCTCTTATCCAGAGCGATTTACAGGAGCAATTAGGGTTAAGTGCCTTGCTCAAGATTTTTCACCTAGTCGCCTCGGGGATTAGAACCAGCGACCTTTCGGTTACTGGCACAACACTCTTAACCACTAAGCTACCTGCCGCCCACAAGAATGGAGCTACAGTAACCTGTACCCCGCACATTGACCCCTGTATATAGCCTCATTATTGTTATTTGATTTTATTGTATTTTTATTTTTAAAAAATTACTTTAGTTTATTTGGTCAATAATTTCTTAACTATTTTCTTAACTACATTGTTGGTTAAGGGCTTGTAAGGAAACATTTCACGGTAAGGTCTACACCTGTTGTATTCGGCGCATGTGACGTGATTTGATTTGACAGTATATACAGAGAGTACCAGGTCAATGTGCATAGGTACGAGCTAAATGAGGTAGATATGCACATGAAGGCAGGGTAAAGTCACTAGGCTATCAGGATAGATAATTATAAGAGTAAAATAAAGAACAGAGTAGCAGCAGCAAATGATGAGTGTAAAAGTGTGTCCGTGTGTGTGTAATGTGTATGTGTGTTTGTGTTGTCGGTGTGTCTGTGCATATGTGGGTGTGTCAGTGTAGTGTATATGAGTGAGTGTGTATATGTAGTCGAGTGAGTGTGTGTAGGGTCAGTGCAAGATAGTCAATGCAGATAGTTCTGGTACCATTAACTCCCTATTTAGCAGTCTTATGGCTTGGGGGTAGAAGCTGTCTCAGAGCCTGTTGGTCTGAGAGCCGATGCTCCGGACGGTAGCAGAGTGAATAGTCTATGGCTTGGGTGGCTGGAGTCTTTGGCAATTTTTCGGGCTTTCCTCTGACAGTGATGTACTGGGCTGTCCGCACCACCCTCTGAAGTGCTTTGCGGTCAAGGGCGGTGCATTTGCCATACCAAGCGGTGATTCAGCCTATCAAGATGCTCTTGATTGTGCAGCTGTATAACTTTTTGAGGATCCGAGGGCCCATGCCAAATCCTTTCAGCCTCCTGAGGGGGAAGAGGTGCTGCCGTGCCCTCTTCACGACTGGGGGGTGTGTGTGGACCATGTTAAGTCCTTAGTGATGCGAACACCAAGGAACTACAGCCCCGTCAATGTAGATGGGAGCATGCTCTCCCCTTTTTCTCCGATAGTCCACAATCTGCTCCTTGGTCTTACTGACGTTGAGGTTGTTTTCCTCAAGCAAACTTGATGATGGTGTTGCAGATGTGCGCGGCCACGCAGCTGCATGGGTAAACAGGCAGTACAGGAGGGGACTAAGCACACACCCCTTAGGGGTCCTCCGTGTTGAGGGTCAGCATGGCGGAGGTGTTGTTGCCTACCCTCACCACCTGGGGATCCAGTTGTAAAGGTAGGGGTTCAGTCCCTGGGTCCCCTAGCTTGATGAGCTTGGAAGGGACTATGGTGTTGAACGCTGAGCTGTAGTCTATGAAAAGCATTCTCGCATAGTTATTTCCCCTCTTGTCCAGGTGGGAGAGGGCAGTGTGAAGTGCAATTGAGATTGCGTCACCTGTGGATATGTTGCGGCGGTATGCGAATTGGAGTGGGTCTAGGGTGTGTGGGATAATGTGTGTCATGACCAGCATTTCAAAGCACTTCATAATTACAAATGTGATTGCTACAGGGTGATAGTCATTTAGGCAGGCTACCTTGGAGCTCTTGGGAGCAGGGACAATGGTAGTCCGCTTGAAACATGTTGGGGTTACAGACTGGGACAAGGAGATATTGAAAATGTCTGTGAAGACACTGCCAGCTGGTCTGTGCATGCTTTGGGAATGCGCCCTGGTATTCAGGCCTTGTGCTTGTTAATCTGTTTTAAACATTTTGCTCACATCGGCCACGAAGAGCGATATCACACAGTCATCCGGTTTTGTTTGATAAAATCTGTTTTTATATTCAAATGTAGGAACTGGGTTCTACAGTTTGAACCCCTGCTGTCTCTGGCTCCACACCCACCCTGCCCGGCCATCTAGATGTGTGAAAGTTAGTGTATAAGCTAATGATCCATCATGTATGACATTCCTGGGAGTGTGTAAACTGACATTTTGTATTACCATATCATTTTTGTATGTTCTCTATAGTTATGTACTTGAAAATGTATCAATTGACCAATTCGGCACATTTGCGCAGACTTGATACTAAATAGTCCAGTATTGCAATGCTTCATTGGATCAATCTGAAACTTTGCGCACACGCTGCTGCCATCTAGTGGCCAAAATCTAAATGTTGCCTAAATTGCAATATTATATTCTGGCCTTTCTCTTGCATTTCAATGATGGAACAAAAAAAATAATAGAAAACGCATGTTTTTTTGTTTGTATTATCTTTTATCAGATCTAATGTGTTATATTCTCCTACATTAATTTCACATTACAACAAACTTCAAAGTGTTTCCTTTCAAATGGTATCAAGAATATGCATATCCTTGCTTCAGGTCCTGAGCTACAGGCAGTTAGATTTGGGTATGTCATTTTAGGCGAAAATTGAAAAAAAGGGTCCGATCCTTAAGAGGTTAAACCAAATCAGGAGACTACTTTTGAGGTCTGGAAAAAAAATACATGTTGGGGGAGGGTGTAGTTGCCCTTCAATTCAAATGCACACCTAGCAAGAGACAGTTGTTTGGCTAGCGGTGTTTCTGTACTGTACAGTGTAGCCTAAATGTGATGCCAGAGTTTGCAAAACAAATGCTGACCCAATTGATGCATATCATTCTGCCAGGTAGGTCTACTTAGCAGTCCTAATTTAATTGGGAAGGTTTTTTAGGAAAGCCTTTAGAAATGTTAATTCAAACAGAGCATGATGACTGAATTGCGCATCGCAAAGATTTAACCAAGACTTCGGACCAAACGTTTTAAATACCTGGTTTGCATACCCATTGTTGCCTTAGCTTTTACTGGTAGTTATCATAAGTTGAAACGTCTTCCCTACCGCTGTCTTTCTTCTGTGAGCTGCTCTACGCGACAACCAGTTGAGAGCTGCATGCTTTTGCTGCCCGACAGATTATATTCCTCTCAAAAGCTATGTGTGCGGTGCGTGTAATAAATAATGTTCATAACGAAGTAACAGCTTTGGGAATTTGTCTGTTTTTCAATAATTATATATCCTAGATTGAAAATAGCATTATTACAATATTATTTTCACTGGCCTAAGCAGGGCACTGACGTGGATGATTGACTGGCCCAAAGGGTTTCCAAAATCTCCCTAGGCCAGCGGCCATCCTGTATGTCGAGCCCTGTATTACAAATGATTTGTCAGATGTCGCTCAGAGAAGAATCCAGTAGGAGCTGTCCGTAGTAGCTAGTTAGCCTTGGTGTTAAATTACTAAACTATTGGTTTTAAAGCCTTTCCTTGTTGATTTGATTGACTAGATCGCCACCAAGGACAAAAGGTCATTCGCCAGGTAGAAGGGCGTTGGGAAGACGAGACAGATCGCCCAAAAACACCGGCAGGAGCCGAAGCCCTACCCATGGTGCCGAAGTCAAAATAAAGCGGGTGATTCTGTCATTACTTATGAGTAAATGTAACAATTGGGGAAATGCATACATGTACAACTTTTAATGCAGCAAATGTATTCCGTAAATGATAACACTTTACCAACTAATTTTGACCCTGTGCTTGACTCTCCTGTCCCACTGTCTCCCCTACAGGAGCAGGATGACCACAGAGGTGCCGATGACCGGAGAAGGCGTGACTGCAACGATAAGCCAGAGCCCTCGGAGCCACCAGTGCGGCGAAGCAGGTGGGAGCAGGCTGACGGACCCAGAGAGTCTGACAGACCCAGGGAGCGAGAACGAGGAGAGAGGGAGAGGGGTGGAGGTGGGGGCAGGCCCAGAGACAGGGACTCCCGCTCTTTCCAGGAGCAGCAGGCCGAGAGACAGCAGCACGACAATCGACGACGGGACAACCGGCACCGGTTTGAGGAGAACGACGACGAGCGACAAGCTTTTGGACAAGGTACCCAAGAGGGGGGCGAGGGCGAAGTCAGCCCCCCAGTCGATAAAGAGAAGCCCAACTTTGAACTGTCTGGAGCGCTCACGGAAGATACCAACACGTTCAGGGGGGAAGTGATCAAGTACAACGAGCCCCCAGAGGCTCGCATCCCCAAGCGCAGGTGGCGACTGTACCCCTTCAAGAACGATGAGCAGCTCCCGGTCATGTACGTCCACAGGCAGAGTGCCTACCTGATGGGGCGGCAGAGGAAGATTGCTGACATCCCAATCGACCACCCCTCCTGCTCCAAACAGCACGCAGTGTTCCAGTACAGGTGAGATCTGACAATCACTTGGATGCTCAAATCAGGCCCTCGGGATGCCATTAGTTTAGCTGCTAAGCCTTTGCAAATCAGCTCTGTATGTTTTGAAATTATGCCTTTTTCCCACTAACATAATTTCACAACATTTTGTTGATGTCTGACACTTTTAACGTCTGGTTAATGTAGTTGTGTTTGTGATTTCAATCTCTAGGTCAGGGCTCTCCAACCCTGTTCCTGGAGAGCTACCCACCTGTAGGTTTTTGTTTCAACCCCAGTTGTAACTAACCTTATTCAGCTTATCAACCAGCTAATTACTAGAATCAGATGATTAGGGTTGGAGCGATAACCTCCAGGACGGTAGCTCTCCAGGAACAGGGTTGGACAGCCCTGCTCTTGGTTATGTAGTTCTGAGTTGGGACACTTTCAACCTCTGGGTAATGTAGTTCTTTCTGTCTGCTGATTTCCAGGCTGGTGGAGTTCACACGTTCGGACGGAACTGGTGGGCGGCGGGTGAAGCCCTACATCATTGACCTAGGCTCGGGCAATGGCACCTACCTGAACAACCAGCGCATCGAGGCGCAGCGCTACTACGAGCTCAAGGAGAAGGACGTGCTCAAGTTTGGCTTCAGCAGCCGCGAGTACGTCCTGCTGCACGAGTTCTCCGACACAGCCGAGGTGGACGCCAGGGCGGAGGAAGACGACGAGGGCATGGACGAGTGAATACAGGACCTCGGAGCCTTTTCGAATAGTTGATTTATGCATCCTTCCGTCCTACTTTCCTTTGAAGTAATCACAGATCTTAATTGGTTGGATTGTTGAAAGTAATATGATGTTATTTAGTTGAACCTATTCAGTCACTTATAAATATGTGCTTACCTCAGGGAAACAAGGAAGGACATTTGCATTTTTTAAAGTATTCTAACAAGGCCATGGATTATCCCATCAAGTGTATTGTGGGAAAATAATGTTCTCACTAATGCCTACCACCTGTTGGCCATCATCTCCTTAAAAACACGAATGGAACAATGAACTGAACAGATGGCGTGTTGGGTTAAGCAGCTTTCGGGGTTAACAGAACAAATAAAAAAAGTGATAGGAGAAGTCTGTGTGGTCTCTATTTGGCGATCATAAAAACCTGCTTTAACCTGCAGTAACCAGTCTCAATACTCTCTATTCTCAGGACATTAGCGTAAGATCAGTAGTGTGGTTGATATTTCCCCCTATATCTGACTGCTTACGTTCAACACAAGTGCTCAATGCCAGAAATAAGTTACTTTACAAAAAATGATTTTGTTATTATATTTTTGGAATAGAATGTTGAATACAAAGTAAGTATATTGCTGAAGGCTAGCCTATGTCCAGACCTTCACTGTAAATACACTGGATGTATTGAATGTGAATGCTGGATTCATCATATAGCGTACTGTATTTGGGTTTGAGCGTTGCAAGTTGCAACAAGGAGTAAACAAAGCATATGTGTATATGTATCTGCTTTAAATGTGTGCTTGTGATGTAGGAAAAAAGTGTATCGCAGTGTATTCACGTTTACCCAGTCTTTACCACCGAATTGACTGTAGGCTATGGAGGTTTTTGGAGTAAGATCATACCACACTGTACAGCAAAGCATGACTATTCCCTCTATAAAGACAATTTTGTTTTTTACTTTTTCGAACACCATCTACATTGTAGTTCCTTTTTAGATGTTTTGTATTGTACATAAAAGTTGTGAAAGACTATTAGTTTTGTTGATATTTGTTCATAGTTCAGGTTTAAATCTGCCATTCCTTTGATGGTTTACTGTATGTTCAAGTAAACCATCTTAACCATACAGTAAACCATCTTAACCATACAGTAAACCATCTTATCCATACAGTAAACCATCTTAACCATACAGTGATAAACCAGATGTAAGTGTGCAAGCACTACAAACTAATGTACCCAAAACTCCGATAACCACAGTTATTTCAGTTTTATTAGCTTCGCCTGCAGTCCTATGGCGTGCTGCTTTGTGGGAGTTATGTTTTCTCATACATTTCTGTCATATCATCAGAAATAGTATTGCGTAGTCCCCTCAAACTCAACTCTGGACCTCGAAGACAGTTACGCTGCATTTTTTCATTGTTCCCCTCTAATCAGGGACTGATTTAGACCTGGGACACCAGGTGTGTGCAATTAATTATCAGGTAGAACAGAAAACCAGCAGGCTGTGGACCTCGCAGGGTAAGAGTTGAGTTCCCCTGGCGGTTCTCAAAGTGGGGTCCACGGAGTTACTGCAGGTACTGCCAGATCAAAAAAATAAAAAATTGCATTTAAAAGAAAATCACATGAATATTACTAACCACAACAAATTAAACACATTTTAGCCAAGGTATATGTCAAATAAGTTTAGAGGGTGTAATGCAATATAATGTAATAATATTAAAGGAGCTAGATGTAATATTTTTGCATTGTAATTTCTTAAATGTCCTGTGATAGTGTTTCACAATATTTTCCCCAAAAAAATGTTATTGGGGGTGCACACAATTGCATTCTAATGGTGCAGCCTTATTGGTCAACAATAGACTAACCGTCTCTTGTCAAATTGACTGGGGCCAGCAAATCTCTTGTCAAATTGACTGGGGCCAGCAAACCTCAAACGTAGAAATCGCTCAGCCCCAGTCAATTTGACAACTAGATTTGCTGGCCCCAGTCAATTGGTCGTCACTCGTTTCTATAACTACAAAGTCATAAACCCCGCCCATTTCTACAATTTCTCTAATTAACATTTGATTTTAAACCTAACCCTAACAACCGCAATGCTAACCTTATGCCTAACCTTAAATTAAACCCTAACCTTTTTTTGGGGGGGCTATAGAAGGGGTTGGTTGTTTAGCAACAAACCCGATAAGTGTGCAACTATGGGGCAAAACATGGGATTGGCGTAGATTTGACAGCATTTGTCAACATATTCCATCTCCAATGTTTATTGAAAACACAAAGTTGCACAATGAGCACTTGTTTCTCAAATACATCGTTAGTTGTTGGTTAGCTAGCTAGCACATTATTTGCCATATTAGCATAGTTGTGATATCAGTCAAAACACCTACAAATAAGACATGGTATTAAGAACAAGGTCAGACGAGCCACTTAGGATTCACCACATGGCAGTTTCTTGTCATTGTTGCTAGCTATCTGGCCATCCAGAACCATAATAACACACAGCCTTCTGCCCCTTCTAAGCGTGCGCATCGTTTAAGTGACGTCAGCTAACCTGTCTATTGAAGCTAAAGGAAACTCAGTCAATTTGACAACGAGATGGTCGTCTTTTGTTGACCAATAAGAAGGCTCTACCATTAAATGCAATTCTGTGTGGACCTAATACATTTTTTGGGGGAAAGAATATTGTGAAACACTATCATTCCACTGTTACTGTAGATCTTAAGAACATTTTCAGAAATAACAATGAAAAAATATTACATATGGCCTAGCGCCTTTAATCTATAATGTATGTTATTAAGATCTACAGTAATAGTGGAATGATAGTGTTTCACAATATTCTTTCCCCAAAAAAATGTATTAGGTCCACACAGAATTGCTTGGAGGCTCACAGCGATATTGGTATCCATAGTACTCCATCAATTAAAAAATGTTCAACTCAATACTTCTTGTATTCCCCTTAAAATGTTTTTGGAACATAAACTGAATTTTGTTCTCTCTGCCTCATAGGAAAATGTGTAGAATTGCAGGATATTCGCTTAAAAGCTGCAACAACAAAAAGTCTCTCTGCCCCATGACAAAATGTGTAGAATTGCAGGAAATTAGCTTGAAGAATGCTCAATTTTCTCTCTGATCGTAGAGACCAGGGCCCGTATCTCTAAAGAATTTTTGTGCAAAAAGTGGCTCCTAGCGGCCAAATTCTAAGAAAATTCTCAGAGGCATGACGTTTTCTTAGAATTTCCCCTAAAAGTGACACGAAAATCCCAGTTAATATAAAAGCTATTCCTCAAGAGTCCTAGCGCTTAAAAGGGCTCCTAAGGCGAGATCTGCTAAGAGCAGGGAAGAGGACTTTTAGTGGCTTAGGAGTTACCCTAAGCAGCTGCACAAAATGGCCAACAGAGGAGGCAGGAGAGATGTCCTGCAAACACTGGATGACAGGGAATTATTGAGACGCTACAGATTGGATCGTGCAGGAATCATGTTTGTGGTGGATCTCCTTAGAGATGCAATTACTTCACCAACTCGACGCCACAACGCTATTACACCGGAGAAGAAAGTAATCACAACCCTGAGGTATTTGGCAACAGGGAAAATGCAACAATGCAGCAGTGATGACTTGGGTCTGTCCCAATCCTCCGTCAGCAGAGTCATCACCCAAACACTGACAGCTTTGTCACAACCTAATATTGTGACACAATTTGTTTCATTCCCGCTGGATGCCTGCACTTTACACACACATAAAAGGGCATTTATGGACATTGCAGGATTCCCTGGCGTTGTGGGTGTAATTGATGGAACACATGTGAGAATAATTGCGCCATCAGAGGACGAGGCTGTCTTTGTTAACAGGAAGAATTTCCACAGCATCAATGTGCAAATAGTGTTCAATGTGGCCTGGAAGATTTTGGACATTGTGGCTAAATGGCCAGGCTCCACACATGATGCGAGAATGCTCTCCGAGAGTGGCATCAGACAGCTTTTTGAGAGACGCTATGTGCCAGCTAATTGCCACTTGTTAGGGGACAGTGGCTACCCATGCAAACCATGGCTCCTTACACCTTACCTCCAGCCACGCCAAGGGCCCCAACTAAACTATAACAGGTAAGCCAAACAATACAAAAATCATGGAAATGAAATGCAAGCAATATGTTAGAGCATCCAAGTAGTGCAATATTTCCATCAAATAATTAAAGGTCTGTATTCTATTGTAGGGCCCACAAGACAACAAGAGCGGTGGTGGAGCGTGGCATAGGCCAGCTTAAGAGGCGCTTTCATGTTCTCCACGGAGAGGTGCGGCTGAGGCCTGAAAAAAGTCAGCAAACTCATCATAGCCTGTGCAATATTACACAATATTTGCAAGGTTAGACAGATTGCAGAACCTCTGGAGGATGGCGATGAGGATGAGGATGGAGACAACGATGAGGATGGTGGTGAAGAAGATATTCACATTCCACAGGGGAACCTAGCCCAGAGTGGACTGCCTTACAGGGCAAACTTCACAAATTTACATTTCAGGCAAGCTGTAGCCCCATGTCATTTGAGAACTTGTGATGGTATTAAGAACTACCACAGTTTTACTGCACATCACCTGCAACTGTTAAATGCAAGACACAGAACACAATCTCTAAATGGTTTATTTTTTAGGTGTTCAATTTTAAGGCGGTAGTACTCCTCCTGAAGGGAAAGGACTTTTTTTGTTGTTCAAACACATCAATTGTGAGTTGCAATCTTCTCTCCTGCAGGGATGCTGACGGAGCAGGTGCTGCGGATGGGAATGGTGTTTGATCCGCCGGGCTATCCTGAGTAGCAGCTGCAGATGGTTCAGGCGGCAAACTTGATGGGCCCGGTTCTTGTGATGGCTCCATGCTACAGAAATACATAGGCCTAGTTTAATTATTGTTTTGATTAAATTAATTTAATACAATGAGCATGGATAACACATGAAATGGCTTCTGCAATGAATAAACACTGTTGATATGAATAACCCTGTGTCCTACCTTTGCTGCATTTCAAGGGCCTGCATCATTGACGTGTCAATGCCTGTTGGCAGCCCGGTGACACTGACCTCAGAGTGTCCCAGGACTTGAAAGACAGTGTCGGCCACCTGGGACAGCCGCTTTGCAGGTGGTCCACCCCCTAGAAAGAAACAGTCAATGAACACAGTACTTAGGCATGTAAATTAACTTTGCCAGCAGGAGCAAATTGCCAGATTATGTGGTAGGCCATAGTATTTTGCTCACCTGTGAGTGAGGATTCCCGCTTGTGTGCTGCAATCTCATCTTTTGCCTTGGACTGCAGCACATACCACCTTTTCTCACAATCGTCGCCTGTCCGCACCACCAGTGGAAAAGAGGCATTGATTGTTTGGGATATTGTGTCCCAGGCGCGCCTCTTGCCTTGGCTAGTGACAGTTGGGCCAAATTTTCCTCGTAACATACCTTTATGTTCGTTCACCAACTGGGCCAGCAACAAACCTTGCTCCTCAGTCCAGTTCGGCTTACGATTCCTTTTTTTCTCCATTTTCTGTGTTTGTAGGATATTTGTTAACAAGCCTTCATAAATAGACCAGCCAGCAATCACAGACATTGTTAAAAGCTGAGCTGTGTTACCTCGTTAAGTTCACACTGAGTTGTAACGTTGCAATTTCTACTTCATTAAGGACAGCCCCTTGAGATAGGCCATCTTGTTTTCAATGGGGTCCATATGGAAGTGAAAGTACAAAATATGCCAGCTAGGATATTAATATGAGCAAATGAGACACAAATCATTATTTGAACAGGGTGTAATGAGCTTAAGTTTTCACATATTTTAGATTCTAATGTTAGGCTATAACCCCTACAGCTTACTATTCATTTTCCAGATATTTTCTTGAATATGAAATATTATTTACAATTATAGTCTGCATAAGATTAGAGTGTATAATTATGTTTATTGATTTGAGGGTACATCCTTTGCTCATTATCACCAAAAGTTCATTTTCATCAAACTTGTAGGATCAACCAATCACGGCTTTTGAAATGATGACTCATACCTAGCAACGGGGTCAACCACACCTCCTCACTAAGATAGGATTTTTCATCCATTCCTGGCTCAGAGTTCACTGAAAATGTTCTGGAATCACTTCTAAGCTAAAACTCCTGGCAAGGAATTTTTAGGTTAAGTTAGGAGCTCTCTGAGAGGATTCTCAGAATCTTTAAGGATACGGGCCCAGATGTTGAAGCAGCCTTATGGGCAGTAAGTAGCAGGAGGCAGCATGTTCAGGTGCAAAACAGTGTCCAGTTTATTAACAGTGAAAAGTGGTTCCCGGTGAATGACGATATCCAATGAATGAATATTTACATAATCTACAAAGGTATTTACAAAATAAACAGACTCAAAATACAGATTTGAACCTAAATCGAAAACTTAAGCCTTAATCAGGCCTACCCTGCCAAACCAACTATAGCAGGTTGGGGTATACCAGGATATGGACAGCCTCCCCACACAGCTCACATACCAGAGCTAGAACATAACTCCAGCTCACAGGTGAAACAGGTACAGTGCCTTGCAAAAGTATTCATCCCCCTTAGCGGTTTTCCTATTTTGTTTCATTACAACCTGTAATTTAAATGGATTTTTATTTGGATTTCATGTAATGGACATACACAAAATAGTCCAAATTGGTGAAGTGAAATGAAAAAAATAACTTGTTTTAAAAAAATGCTAAAAAATAAATAATGGAAAAGTGGTGTGTGCATATGTATTCACCCCCTTTGCTATGAAGCCCCTAAATAAGATCTGGTGCAACCAATTACCTTCAGAAGTCCCATAATTAGTTAAATAAAGTCCACCTGTGTGCAATCTAAGTGTCACATGATCTCAGTATATATACACCTGTTCTGAAAGGCCCCAGAGTCTGCAACACCACTAAGCAAGGGGCACCACCAAGCAAGCGGCACCATGAAGACCAAGGAGCTCTCCAAACAGGTCAGGGACAAAGATGTGGAGAAGTACACATCAGGGTTGGGTTATAAAAACATATCAGAAACTTTGAACATCCCAAGGTGCACCATTAAATCCATTATTAAAAAATTGAAAGAATATGGCACCACAACAAACCTGCCAAGAGAGGGCCGCCCACCAAAACTCACGGACCAGGCAAGGAGGGCATTAATCAGAGAGGCAACAAAGAGACCAAAGATAACCCTGAAGGAGCTGCAAAGCTCCACAGCGGAGATTGGAGTATCTGTCCATAGGACCACTTTAAGCTGTACACGCCACAGAGCTGGGCTTTAAGGAAGAATGACCAGAAAAAAGCCATTGCTTAAAGAAAAATATAAGCAACACCTCTCATCACCCCGAGAACACCATCCCCACAGTGAAGCATGGCAGTGTCTAAACCTGCCAGATTAGCACTGCATCTGTGTAATTCAAAGTGAGCATGGCAACTGAGCTACAGTTTGTGTGCACTCCAGATATGATAACATGGGGTCATGTGGATTTCTGCACAGATGACTGGGCAGATAGCTAGCTAGCTTCACAGTAATCCTCAGCTGTAGTTTTTTCTGTAAATACGAGACATAAGCAAAACATTTATTATTTATCTCTTGGGAAGAAGACTATAAGGGACCTACATTCATGAAGGTACAGTGCCTTGCAAAAGTATTCATCCCTCTTGGCATTTTTTCCTATTTTGTTGCATTACAACCTGTAAGTTAAATGGATTTTTATTTGGATTTCATGTAATGGACATACACAAAATAGTCAAAATTGGTGCTGAGCTGAGCTTTACGGAAGAGTGGCCAGAAAAATGCCATTGCTTAAAGAAAAAAATAAGCAAACACGTTTGGTGTTCGCCAAAAGGCATGTGGGAGACTCCCCAAACATGGAAGAAGGTACTCTGGTCAGATGAGACTAAAATTAAGCTTTGTGGCCATCAAGGAAAACGCTATGTCTGGCGCAAACCCAACACCTCTAATCACCCTGAGAACACCATCCCCACAGTGAAGAATGGTGGTGGCAGTATCATGCTGTGGGGATGTTTTTCATCGGCAGGGACTGGGAAACTGGTCAGAATTGAAGGAATGATGGATGGTGCTAAATACAGGGAAATTCTTGAGGGAAACCTGTTTCAGTCTTCCAGAGATTTGAGACTGGGACGGAGGTTCACCTTCCAGCAGGACAATGGCCCTAAGCATACTGCTAAAGCCACACTTGAGTGGTTTAAGGGGAAACATTTAAATGTCTTGGAATGGCCTAGTCAAAGCCCAGACCTCAATCCAATTGAGAATCTGTGGTATGACTTAAATCGAATTAACATAATAAACAAATCCCCATCAAAATCCTTCTGTTAAAACTAGATATCTAGCTTAAACAGATATATTTCTGCATGGGCTGCGTCTCAATCCACCGCCTCCGCCGATATCGCCCTTCCGCATCTGTGGTGAAAAGTGGCAGCGCTAGAGCGGTGAAGAAGAGGAAGTGTCCGAATGGTTTGGCCTACAAACTATTATGGAAAATGTGACTCTCACAAACATGATGGTGTTCTCCGTTTTGCTTTATGACCCCCACAAGCTTCACAGGACTCCTCTGTCTGTAGCATCCGAAAAGTTTGGGCTACACACTGAGTCTCTCAAGTACATGTCGGTTGTTTTGCTCAAGAGGCCCACAAGCCTCAAGACTTGTCTGAAGTTCCCCGCTACCAGTTTAATGAATACATGTTTCATAACAATAGTTCTGCAGGCCAATAGGTGGCAAAAGTATTACTTATGGAGCTGCGCACTCACGCGCGCTCCCATTACGCACAGACATTACAGACAAGACATGGAGCTCTGAGACACGCAAACTACAAACACAGGACACATTACAATATGGAAATAAACAAACTTCTTTCTCATCAGTGTAGCAAGTGTTCATGTGCACCTGAACATCGCATCCTCTTGGAGGATTGCAAGATGGTAAATTACTGCATTTAAATATGAAACTGAAATGCGTCACAATGCAACTCGACCAAACATTTCCTTGAAACATAATTAGCCTAGAGCACAGTAAACACCCATGATACTGGCAAAAGAGGAAAAGAACAACAGTATATACAGTGAGGGAAAAAAGTATTTGTTCCCCTGCTGATTTTGTACGTTTGCCCACTGACAAAGAAATTATCATTCTTTAATTTTAATGGTTGGTTTATTTGATCAGTGAGAGACAGAATAACAACAACAAAAATCCAGAAAAACGCATGTCAAAAATGTTATAAATTGATTTGCATTTTAATGAGGGAAATAAGTATTTGACCCCCTCTCAATCAGAAAGATTTCTGGCTCCCAGGTGTCTTTTATACAGGTAACGAGCTGAGATTAGGAGCACACTCTTAAAGGAGTGCTCCTAATCTCAGCTTGTTACCTGTATAAAAGACACCTGTCCACAGAAGCAATCAATCAATCAGATTCCAAACTCTCCACCATGGCCAAGACCAAAGAGCTCTCCAAGGATGTCAGGGACAAGATTGTAGACCTACACAAGGCTGGAATGGGCTACAAGACCATCGCCAAGTAGCTTGGTGAGAAGGTGACAAAAGTTGGTGCGATTATTCGCAAATGGAAGAAACACAAAATAACTGTCAATCTCCCTCGGCCTGGGGCTCCATGCAAGATCTCACCTCATTGAGTTGCAATGATCATGAGAACGGTGAGGAATCAGCCCAGAACTACACGGGAAGGATCTTGTCAATGATCTCAAAGCAGCTGGGACCATAGTCACCAAGAAAACAATTGGTAACACACTACGCCGTGAAGGACTGAAATCCTGCAGCGCCCGCAAGGTCCCCCATATGTAACTCTGTGTTGTTTTTATCGCACTGCTTTGCTTTATCTTGGCCAGGTCGCAGTTGTAAATGAGAACTTGTTCTCAACTGGCTTACCTGGTTAAATAAAGGTGAAATAAATAAATAAAATAAATAAAGGACTGAAATCCTGCAGCGCCCGCAAGGTCCCCCTGCTCAAGAAAGCACATATACATACCCGTCTGAAGTTTGCCAATGAACATCTGAATGATTCAGAGGAGAACTGGGTGAAAGTGTTGTGGTCAGATGAGACCAAAATGGAGCTCTTTGGCATCAACTCAACTCGCCGTGTTTGGAGGAGGAGGAATGCTGCCTATGACCCTAAGAACACCATCCCCACCGTCAAACTTGGAGGTGGAAACATTATGCTTTGGGAGTGTTTTTCTGCTAAGGGGACAGGACAACTTCACCGCATCAAAGGGATGATGGACGGGGCCATGTACCGTCAAATCTTGGGTGAGAACCTCCTTCCCTCAGCCAGGGCATTGAAAATGGGTCGTGGATGGGTATTCCAGCATGACAATGACCCAAAACACACGGCCAAGGCAACAAAGGAGTGGCTCAAGAAGAAGCACATTAAGGTCCTGGAGTGGCCTAGCCCGTCTCCAAACCTTAATCCCATAGAACATCTGTGGAGGGAGCTGAAGGTTCGAGTTGCCAAACGTCAGCCTCGAAACCTTAATGACTTGGAGAAGATCTGCAAAGAGGAGTGGGACAAAATCCCTCCTGAGATGTGTGCAAACCTTGTGGCCAACTACAAGAAACGTCTGACCTCTGTGATTGCCAACAAGGGTTTTGCCACCAAGTACTAAGTCATGTTTTGCAGAGGGGTCAAATACTTATTTCCCTCATAAAAATGCAAATCAATTTATAACATTTTTGACATGCGTTTTTCTGGATTTTTTTTTTGTTATTCTGTCTCTCACTGTTCAAATAAACCTACCATTAAAATTATAGACTGATCATTTCTTTGTCAGTGGGCAAACGTACAAAATCAGCAGGGGATCAAATACTTTTTTCCCTCACTGTACACTACCAGTCAAAAGTTTTAGAACACCTACTCATTCAAGGGTTTTTCTTTATTTTTACTATTTTCTACATTGTAGAATAATAGTGAAGACATCAGAACTATGAAATAACACATACAGTATGGAATCATGTAGTAACCAAAAAAGTGTTAAACAAATCAAAATATATTTTATATTTGAGATTCTTCAAATAGCCACCCTTTGCCTTGATGACAGCTTTGCACACTCTTGGCATTCTCTCAACCTGCTTCATGAGGTAATCACCTGGAATGCATTTCAATTAACAGGTGTGCCTTCTTAAAAGTTCATTTGTGTAATTTCTTTCCTTCTTAATGCGTTTGAGCCAATCAGTTGTGTTGTGACAAGGTAGGGGTGTATACAGAAGATAGCCCTATTTGGTAAAAGACCAAGTCCATATTATGGCAAGAACAGCTCAAATAAGCAAAGAGAAATGACAGTCCATCATTACTTTAAGACATGAAGGTCAGTCAATACGGAAAATGTCAAGAACTTTGAACGTTTCTTCAAGTGCAGTCGCAAAATCCATCAAGCGCTATGATGAAACTGACTCTCATGAGGACCGCCACAGGAATGGAAGACCCAGAGTTACCTCTACTGCAGAGGATAAGTCCATTAGAGTTAACAGCCTCAGAAATTGCAGCCCAAATAAATGCTTCACAGAGTTCAAGTAACAGACACATCTCAACATCAACTGTTCAGAGGAGACTGTGTGAATCAGGCCTTCATGGTCGAATTGCTGCAAAGAAACCACTACTAAAGGACACCAATAAGAAGAAGAGACTTGCTTGGGCCAAGCAACACAAGCAATGGACGTTAAACCGGTGGAAATTTGTCCTTTGGCCTGGAGTCCAAATTGGAGATTTTTGGTTCCAACCGCCGTGTCTTTGTGTGACGTGGTGTGGGTGAACGGATGATCTCTGCATGTGTATTTCCCACTGTAAAGCATGGAGGAGGAGGTGTTATGGTGTGGGGGTGCTTTGCTGGTGACACTGTCTGTGATTTATTTAGAATTCAAAGCACACTTAACCAGCATGGCTACCACAGCATTCTGCAGCAATACGCCATCCCATCTGGTTTGGGCTTAGTGGGACTATCATTTGTTTTTCAACAGGACAATGATCCAACACACCTCCAGGCTGTGTAAGGGTTATTTTACCAAGAAGGAGAGTGATGGAGTGCTGCATCAGAGGACTTGGCCTCCACAATCCCCCGACCTCAACCAATTTGAGATGGTTTGGGATGAGTCAGACCGCAGAGTTAAGGAAAAGCAGCCAACAAGTGCTCAGCATATGTGGGAACTCCTTCAAGACTGTTGGAAAAGCATTCCAGGTGAAGCTGGTTGAGATAATTCCAAGAGTGTGCAAAGCTGTCATCAAGGCAAAGGGTAGCTATTTGAAGAATCTAAAATCTAAAATATATTTTGATTTGTTTAACACTTTTTGGGGTTATTTCTTAGTTTTGATGTCTTCACTATTATTCTACAATGTAGAAAATAGTAAAAATAAAGAAAAACTCTTGAATGAGTAGGTGTACTTTTGACCGGTAGAGTACATTTAGGATAAATTAATTACAACATATATGGGGAACATAAACGCGCTAAACAATTTATAAGGGGAATTAAATCATGCAAGTTCATGACGAGAGCTACTGAGTCAGCTTCCTCACAGATGCCAAGAAGCGGACCTTTAAAATGTTCCTTCCCAAGGCCAGAGACTTGGTTCAAGACTTGGTTTGTCCCCACCCACTGGGGAGCCAGGCCCACCCAATCAGAATGAGCAAAACTTATTTTTACTGCTCTTTACTTGTCAGTGTTCCAAACGGGACATTATTTGTCATTTTAACTAAACATGCAAACATCATCAGATAGAATTCATAGCAAGCAGTGCACTGGGTTAGTCAGATTTTATGTTTTTGGAACATAAACTGAATTTTGTTCTCTCAGCCTCATGGGAAAAATGTGTAGATTAACATGTGTAGAATAGCTATAGGCAACATCCGCACTGAGCTAAAGGGTAGAGCTGCCGCTTTCAAGGAGCGGGACTAACCCAGACTCTTATAAGAAATCCCACTATGCCCTCCGACGAACCATCAAACAGGCAAAGCGTCAATATAGTACTAAGATTGAATCGTACTACACCGGCTCCGACGCTCGTTGGATGTGGCAGGGCTTGCAAACTATTACAGACTACAAAGGGAAGCACAGCCGCGAGCTGCCAAGTGACATGAGCCTACCAGACGAGCTAAATTACTTCTATGCTCGCTTCGAGGCAAACAACACTGAAGCATGCATGAGAGCATTTGCTGTTACGGATGACTGTGTGATCACGCTCTCCGTAGCCGATGTGAGTAAGACCTTTAAACAGGTCAACATTCACAAGGCCGCAGGGCCAGACGGATTACCAGGACGTTTACTCCGAGCATGCGCTGACCAACTGGCAAGTGTCTTCACTGACATTTTCAACCTCTCCCTGACTGAGTCTGTAATAGCAACATGTTTCAAGCAGACCACCATAGTCCCTGTGCCCAAGAACACTAAGGTAACCTGCCTAAATGACTACCGACCCGTAGCACTATCATCTGTAGCCATGAAGTGCTTTGAAAGGCTGGTCATGGCTCACATCAACACCATTATCCCAGAAACCCTAGACCCAGTCCAATTTGCATACCGCCCCAACAGATCCACAGATGATGTTGCAACCACACTGCCCTTTCCCACCTGGACAAAAGGAACACCTACGTGAGAATTCTATTCATTGACTACAGCTCAGTGTTCAACACCATAGTGCCCTCAAAGCTCATCACTAAGCTAAGGACCCTGGGACTAAACACCTCCCTCTGCAATTGGATCCTGGACTTCCTGAAGGGCCGCCCCCAGGTGGTAAGGGTAGGTAACAACACATCTGCCACGCTGATCCTCAACACGGGGGCCCCTCAGGGGTGCGTGCTCAGTCCCCTCCTGTACTCCCTGTTCACCCATAACTGGATGGCCAGGCACGACTCCAACACCATCATTAAGTTTGCCGATGACACAGCAGTGGTCAGCTTGATCACCGACAACGATGAGACAGCCTATAGGGAGGAGGTCAGAGACCTGGCCATGTGGTGCAAGGATAACAACCTCTCCCTCAACGTCATCAAGACAAAGGAGATGATTGTGGACTACAGGAAAAAGAAGAGGACCGAGCACACCCCCATTCTCATCAACAGGGCTGTAGTGGAGCAGGTTGAGAGCTTTAAGTTCCTTGGTGTCCACATCACCAACAAACTATCATGGTCCAAACACACCAAGACAGTCGTGAAGAGGGCACTACAAAGCCTATTCCCCCTCAGGAGACTGAAAAGATTTGGCATGGGTCCTCAGGTCCTCAAAAAGTTCTACAGCTGCACCATCGAGAGCATCCTGACTGGTTGCATCACTGCCTGGTATGGCAACTGCTCGGCCTCTGACCGCAAGGCACTACAGAGGGTAGTGCGTATGGCCCAGTACATCACTGGGGCCAAGCTTCCTGCCATCCAGGACCTCTATACCAGGCGGTGTCAGAGGAAGGCCCTAAAAATTGTCAAAGACTCCAGCCACCCTAGTCATAGACTGTTCTCTCTGCTACCACCGGCAAGAGGTACCGGAGCGCCAAGTCTAGGTCCAAAAGGCTTCTTAACAGCTTCTACCCCCAAGCCATAAGACTACTGAACAGCTAATCAAATGGCTACCAGGACTACTTGCATTGCCCCCCCCACTCTCTGTTTATTATCTATGCATAGTCACTTTAACTCTACCTACATTTACATATTACCTCAATTACCTAAACTAACCTGTGCCCCCGCACATTGACTCTGTACCGGTACCCCCTGTATATAGCCTCCCTACTGTTATTTTACTGCTGCTCTTTAATTATTTTTTATTTTTTATTTTTTTACTTATCAATTTTTTTTACTTAACACTTATTTTTCTTAAAACTGCATTGTTGGTTAAGGGCTTGTAAGTAAGCATTTCACTCTAAGGTCTACACCTGTTGTATTCGGCGCATGTAACAAATACAATTGTATTTTATTTTATTTATAAAACTACACATCTTCCTCTGCCCCATGGCAAAATGTGTAGAATTACAGGAAATTAGCTTTAAAACAGCAACATTTTCTATCAGCCTCTTAGCAAAATGTGTAGAATAGCATGAGATTAAATAAAGTGCGAAGACCCTCCCACTCTGTCTGTCCTTTTCTTTCTCTCTGCTCTTGTTTTCCTTAATATGATCTCAGTGGGAGGAGCTGGGAGGGTCGTCAGTGAATTGGACACACCTGTGCTCGGGTGTGTCCCGGTATAAATACACCTTTCCCCCATATATCTAGGAGACTCTCTCCACTCAGACACACTGTTGTTTTTGGTTGTGGCGTTTTGGGGCTTATTTGTGTTCGCACCTCTCAACACCCTTCATTATCACCATCTATGCACGCATCCACTCACTGACACTACTGACTACACACCATAGTTACTTGGATATAGTTTACTTTATATAATAAATATGTGTGGTATTTCTTTATCTCCGCGTTGTCTCCCTCTTTGTTATGGACTACAAGCGGGTTCGTAACATTAGCTATAATGCCACTGCGTAGACTGCAGAGGTCGTAGAAGAGCCTCTGTAAATCCAACAGTTCATCTGGGTTAGACATTGGGCGAGTTCGTTTTGCATGGCCCGGTGCCCTTGGTGAGTAGAGGTTTCAGTTAAGGGCCAATGGAATGGTCTAAAATGTACATACTACGCTGACCCGGGGTACCGGGCCTTGCAAAACGAAATCGCGAATTGCAGCCGGTAATATGGGAGGGGTTAAAGGCGTGTAGGCAACAGTTCGCGGAATGTAACTGGAGACTGGGGCGAGACGAGACGCACTTGGGGAATTTACAGTTCCAGAGCTGCACTGACGATGAAAAGTATTTAACACTGGAATATGCGTTCTTGAATATTTGGGGAAATGTATACCACCGAACGCAGGCGTATGAGCCTACGCCTGCACGAGGTCAAGAGAAAGGATCCTGTTTGGGTATCAGCTGGAAGTTTATGGCAGGACCCTTTGGCTATTGAACTCAGCACCTCAAATAAGCACATTATTTCACCCCGGAGCCGGACTAGGGCTGTGGCTGTTGCATACATTGTTATTGAAGATGCATCCCTGCCACAGACAGAAGAGAACTTGTCACTGAAGTGTCTGAAAGAAGCCTGCGCGGACACACACGCGGTGTTCAAAACCATTCCTTTCGAGAGGATATTGCTTGGTACTACTGACATTCTTGATATCTTCTACAATGCAGGCAAGTATAGTCATGTCGACTGTCAGCAAGGCATTGGCCACACCACACTACCTTATTCTTCTAAATTGTTGTTGGCCAAAAAGTTAGTGTGTGTGTTCTGCACACACAGTTATTTTAAGTGCGTACCTGCGCTGCATGGGTGTTTTCGAATTTCGACACCCAATTTGAGCCTTTTCTTTTGACAGATGTGGCAGTGGTGGAAATGAGTGACACTTGCTGCCAGCAGTCCCTCTTCTATCACCTGGGCATGAGAGAGAGCTTCAGCATGACCAATAACATCATCCTATATTGTTACAAGCAGGACAGTGACCTGCAAGCACTCAAGGTACACCCAGGGCATCATGAGAGCTTACAATTATTATATTATTGATGAAGGGACCAAGTGGACCTTTTGCCAGCTCACTTTTGGGGAAAATTGGGTTGTAAACTCATTTTAGGGTATAAAGATGTCCCCTCCATTGCCACAACAATCCCACCACCAGTTGCATAATATTGCCAATAACTACTGCTGTACTTTTTTAAATAAATATTTGTGTTATATTTTTAGACCTGATTTCTCTGATATGAGTTGATCCTAGGGCTGTTTTCTCTGTATTGTTGAACAAAGGTTGAATTGCAGTCTTTTATGGGTTTATAGGTCAATGGATTTCTTTAGGCCTATCATGTGGATCTGTGTGTTTAGTAGGTATGTGTGTTTAGAGCAGAGCCGTTATTAAGCAGTGCTCATAACCTCATTTGTATTTATAAAGCTTTTGCAGAGATGTGATTAAGCAAAAACATTTCACAATATTTTAACAAATGTTAATACAGTGGTACCAAAGTTAATATTGTATGTTTCTGTTTGCTAATACTGTGCTTGGGTTTGGTCATAATATGTTTATGTATGCTGCGTATACACTACCATTCGATTACAGGCTCAAAATGGCCAGAAACAAATAACTTTCTTCTGAAACTCGTCAGTCTATTCTTGTTCTGAGAAATGAAGGCTATTCCAATCGAGAATTGCCAAGAAACTGAAGATCTCGTACAACGCTGTGTACTACTCCCTTCACAGAACAGTGCAAACTGTCTCTAACCAGAATAGAAAGAGGAGTGGGAGGCACCGGTGCACAACTGAGCAAGAAGACAAATACATTAGTGTCTAGTTCAAGAAACAGACGCCTCACATGTCCTCAACTGGCAGCTTCATTAAATAGTACCCGCAAAACACCAGTCTCAACGTCAACAGTGAAAAGGCGACTCCGGGATGCTGACCTTCTAGACAGAGTTGCAAAGAAAAAGCCATATCTCAGACTGCCCAATAAAAATAAAAGATTAAGATGGGCTGTTCTGTGAAGGGAGTAGTACACAGCGTTGTACGAGATCTTTAGTTTCTTGGCAATTTCTCGCATGGAATAGCCTTCATTTCTCAGAACAAGAATAGACCGACGAGTTTCAGAAGAAAGTTATTTGTTTCTGGCCATTTTGAGCCTGTAATCGAACCCACAATTGCTGATGCTCCAGATACTAGTCTCAAGAAGGCCAGTTTTATTGCTGCTTTAATCAGCACAACATTTTTCAGCTGTGCTAACATAATTGAAAAAGGGTTTTCTAATGATCAGTTAGCCTTTTAAAATGATAAACTTGGATTAGCAAACACAACGTGCCATTAGAACACAGGACTGTTGGTTGCTGATAATGGGCCTCTGTACGCCTATGTAGATATTCCATAAAACATCTGCCGTTTCCAGCTACAATAGCCATTTACAACATTAACAATGTCCACAGTATTTCTGATCAATTTGATGTTATTTTAATGGACAAAAAAATAGCATTTCTTTTGAAAACAAGGACATTTCTAAGTGACCCCAAACTTTTGAACGGTAGTGTAAGTAACACTTGTTTGTGAGAGCTTGTATGTTAATACCCATATGTGTGTCTCTTCCCTCAGGAGCAGTGTGGGAGCTACACGTTCATCCCATATGTAGTGTTGCCACAGGGCAAGGTGTTTGCCTGCGACGCAACGCTCTTAAGCGGCATCAAAGAACTGATGCAACCAAGCTTCCAACTGGAACCCCTCCTCACCCCACTGGTAGAGAGGCTCATCCAACTGCTGGACAATGTGCACGTTCACGCCAGGTCAGCATGTCATGCTACCCACGCTGCATGTCTAATTATTCCATTATGACTCCCTCATTGTGTCTTTCACTTAGTTTTACTCTACCAAATTGCTTGGTTCGGTAGCTTGGTTGGGTGGGAGAAATAGCAGCAAATAAACTACAAGGTTAAGCTTGGAAATGCCTAGACTGCCCAACTGCAAATGTCTTTCAGTTAGACATGAGCTATTATCAGTGATTTGTGCAATATACAATATATGCCCCTGGATCAAGAGCAGTTTCAGGGGTTAAGTGCCTTGCTTAAGGGTACAACTGACTCTTTTTAATTAGTGAGTACTTCCGGGAGTCCATCCGGCATGAGATCCGCACAGCCCGGGAGCGCTTCAGTGGCCAGGAGTTGAGTCAGGAGCTGGGCCGCATCCAGAAGCGCCTGGACACGGTGGAGCTGCTCAGCCCAGACATCATCATGAACCTACTGCTGTCGTACCGGGACGTCCAGGTGGGCTTAGCTATGGGAGGGAGACAAGGGACATGGGTCATGTTCATTAGGTTACACTGTAGCAAAGTGTTGTGTAATGGAAAATGAAAACGAGTGCTTCTTATCGGACAAGTCCAGGTAGTCCCTACCATTTGGTGCCTAATGAACACGACCCAGGGCTCAGTGGTACTGTGTTTGCCAGGGTCAAGACTGCCCTTGTTTATGTTATGCTGGCTGTTGTGTTTGGGCAGTAGACTTTTTAGCATGGGCTCACTTTTATGACTGGAATGCTTCTGTGGTGCCTGTTTTAAACGGAGAATTGGCGATATGACGTTTCCACAAGCAGCAGAATGAATCACACATATTGCAGATAAGCGTGATGCAAGACAGTTAACTCATACAGAGTAACTGCTGCAATGTAATAGCTGCGGGACCAAAACAGCTGAGAAGTTTAGCCTCGTGCCTCATACTTTTAGTTGTTGTGAAAATTGGCCCAACTCTGCAGTTTACTTAGATATTACTATAGTATCGGATATCGAAGGTGATTGACAGCCATCGTCGATGGTGATGACATCGTGATGTGATGGACAATGTATAGCCTATTTCAACTTGATTGGCACTACGCAGTAAGAGCTGACCGGGCAGCCCACAGCAGGGCCATGCCAAGTGGCCTATTTCAATAAATATGTTATAAACAATTTACAGAATGCAAAAGAACAATGTAGACAGAGCTAAGATTTTCACCAAAGCAGCGCAAAATGTCCTGTCAGAAAACATATATATTTTTCTCTCTCAATGTCGGATGATCTGGACATATAGCCGAAGCCTATACATTTTTTAAATAGCGGACAATCCATTGTCTAATTATTTTAAAAGCCTAATTTAATATTTTCTCTCTATTTGATAAGAATATGAGTTCAGTTTTATGCATGCTGGCTTTCTCCCACCTCCTCTCGCCGCACTACTTCATGATCAAACAATACATATATTTAACGGAGTTCTCAGACAGTTGTTTTTGAAGAACCTTAAAACAAGATAGGCCTACGGTAATAATGAGAGGTAGAACAAACAATAGCAAGATAGAGAAATAGAATGAGTAGTTTGAAAAACCTTACAGTTGAGCAAAGCTTAGTCTAAAGTAAATGATTCATCCCTCCTACTTGCCGTTGCGAACCAAATGGCCAAAGGCCAAATCCTACTAATTAAAATAGCCTATCAAAAGCATTAAGACAAGTTAAAGTTATAAAGAATATTTCCCAAGTAGGCCATTCTAATAAAGTGTTTTAATGTCCTAAAGTAACAGCTTTCAAATGGGAACAATTGTGAAAGTCAGTGTATAGGTGATTTTCTATAACAGATTTATTTTGAATGGCAAATATTACAGGCAAGAAGAAGTGAAATTGAGCAAACAATATTCTGATGGAAAAATCTAATGAGAAGTCAAAAGGAAACTTACAGCTGAGCAAAGCTTATGAAATAAATAATGTGTAGAGTAGGCCTATTTCAATAGCCTATTATTAGCAATGTATAGAACCTACTTACAATGTATAGAAGCCTAGGCCTAATAAGAGAGGAAGATTAGGCAAAAATGCAAATCATTGAATAATTATCCAGTTCTGGGGACAGCAGAGTTGCGTACAACCCATAACCCTTTTTATAACCCATAACCCTTTTTAGAATGTAATTTATTATTCTTAATAAAAATAAAAAAAACTTTAAAAATATATATATATATTTGGGTTGGCCAATAGGGGAGTTATTAATTTTATATCACAATTTTTAATGGCTACTTAATCACGATAGAACAAAGGTTGACATCGCCCAACCCTACATGCATGTATTACAAGTACTGCAGGGGTTAAATTAAATCAATTTGAGGGAATGTCTATTAAAAAATGTTAAAGGTGTGTGCAGCCATCCCTAATTTATAATGCATTGAAATCAGAGATGTTATTATAATGTTGATAAAGGGTTGTCTGTAATCCAGTCCTCTTTCTGACTTCAGGACTACGATGCCATTATCAAACTGGTAGAGACCCTGAACAACTTGCCCATGTGCTTGGTGGCAGCCCAGCAGAATATCAAATTTCACTACATTTTTGCTTTAAACAGGTACCATTGTTGCTCCACTTGTGTATTGCGCACATATTCTGTTTGACCAATAGTCTTTCACATTATATCATAGAAGGAAATAATGTGTATACAACACTAAATGGGTTAAAGCAACCCCCATTTTAACACTTAATTAGTGGGCTTGCTGAAAGCACACTACTGTTTTTCCCTATCTTTATTATTTTAGACGGCTGAAGCAAGCACACAGATTTTCTTCAAGAATTGTACTAGTTGTCACACAACACTTTAACTTGCAGCACAACACAGGCTGTTCATTCTCAGGATTCCATCTGTCATAATGTTTCCTAATCTTTGACCTCCAGGAGGAATCGTCCAGGTGACCGTGCCAAGGCCCTGGAAGTGATTCTGCCCATTGTGGAGTCAGGTGGCAGGGTGGCGTCGGACGTGCACTGCCTCTGTGGCCGTATCTACAAAGACATGTTCATGAGCTCTGGCTTTAAAGACCATCGCAGTCGAGACCAGGCCTGCTACTGGTGAGACACACCAATCCGGTGTCCATATTAGTACAGCCTTAGAGTCACAAGGAGTTGGTGTAAAAGGCACTCGGACATGTCAGTCGTCCTAATATGCACACCGTACGCACAGCATCCCTTCACTCACTCCAGTCAAGTCCTCCTTACTAGGGCTCTACACCAGTCTATGTTATGTTATCCCTTTGAGTTCCCTCCATCCTTTCAGTTACACTTTACTTGAATCCTCTGTCATAAAGGCTACATAATACTGTTAGAATAAAGACATAGCAGATTGCATAAACAGTCATGACACCTGGTGTCAGGCTTATGACAACTGACACACCTGATACTATATGATACACTGTTATTAAACAAATCATTGCTTAGGTCAGCTCATTGACTAGGCAGCAATACGTATTCATTAATTAATCAATTTTAATCTCCATTCATGGATTCTCCCCCAGGTACGGCAAAGCCTTCGAGACAGAGCCAACCCTTCACTCCGGCATCAACAACGTTGTCCTCTTGATGGCTGCCGGCCACAAATTTGACACCTCCATCGAGCTGCGCAAAATAGGTACCTTGTTCTCACCGACACTCCACTGCCCTGAATCAGTGGCCTGTCAAAGGGAACTGCTGTGTTTGTTTAATTGCTTAAATAAACTACAATTGCCTTATGTTTTTATCTATGCCTGTGATCAACCGCAGTGAGTGTGGGCTAATCGTTGGTGTAGTTGTACTCCCTGCCAACCACTATTATCATTACTAACAGCCTGCATAAGGACACTAAATAATTACACCCCTACATTATTTATCAATACAAGCCACTGTTATTCTATTTGGGCTTCTGTGCCATGCCATGTCTCTTTTTCTTTTGTTACATTTCGATGCCATACTGTTAGCCTGAAAATATAAATATAATAATAATATTCTCGCTATCTAACCTGTGTCTGTCTGTCTGTCTGCGCCCATCTGTGTGTGTGTTTGTTGTGTGTATCCAGGCGTGACCCTGAGCAGCCTGCTGGGGAGGAAGGGCAGCTTGGAGAAGATGCAGACCTACTGGGACGTAGGCTTCTACCTGGGAGCCAGCATCCTGGCCAACGAACACAGGAAGGTCATCGAGGCTTCAGAAAAACTCTACCGGCTCAATGCACCCATGTGGTGAGAGGAGTCACAGTTCATCTTGTCAAATCCTATGGTCATTGTCACTACAAACATTCAAGACGGCACAAACAGATCTGGGACTAGGCTAACAGTAGCAGGCATTCTTGATGTGAAATATATGAGCTTATTCTAACAGATTCTTCATTAACACTGATGTTTATATGAACCTTGTTTTTGAGATTGATCTGATTAGAAACCAGGATGAGAGAGCACATTTCAAAATATCCTGTTAAAGGGCCTGCACAGGCATCTAGATTACCATGTAAAATATACTTTTATATTTTTACCGATTTAGAAATGGTCAGAATTTGAGAATTTTCTCTCATGTCTAACTATCAGTAAGGCTGAAAAGACAGGCTGAGTGGGCGGGGAGCTCACCTTGACTGACAGTTCTTTGAAATACTTTTGTCAAACAACTTGGACATAATGAGCCATTGTGCAGTGAGATCATGAAGTTAGCTAGCTAGTTCATCTTGGACAATTTCAGTTGAAACTGGACAGGGTGAGGTCTGGGTACGCCTCATAAAATATTTAAGTTGACTGCCAGACCATGTTCATAAACCATGACTATCAATGATGTCAAGATCTCCCATTTGGCATGTCTCTTCTGTTGCAGTTTGCAGCAGCACTGACAGATATGTTGATGTGACAACTGTGTCTGAGTTTTGAACGACCCTTCCCCCCCTTTTGTTCCATGCTGGCTGAAGAACTAGCTAGCCAGTAACTAGCGAACACCAGACACAGATGAAAGGGGAAACCTATAAGTATCTTTGCCATAGATGAATGTCTTCCTCTCTCCCTCCCCTCCCGGAGGACCTGAGTCCTAGGACCTTGCCTCAGGACTACCTGGCCTGATGACTCCTTGCTGTCCCCAGTACACCTGGTTGTGCTGCTGTTCCAGTTTCAACTCTTCTGC
Source organism: Coregonus clupeaformis (assembly GCF_020615455.1). Lineage (NCBI taxonomy): Eukaryota > Metazoa > Chordata > Actinopteri > Salmoniformes > Salmonidae > Coregonus > Coregonus clupeaformis. The sequence continues at coordinate 66,355,373 of NC_059208.1, read as the reverse complement.
CTGCGGCTATGGAACCCTGACCTGTTCACCGGTCGTGCTACCTTGTCCCAGACCTGCAGTTTTCAACTCTCTCTCTCTACCGCACCTGCTATTTCAACCTCTAATTGCCCGGCTATGAAAAGCCAAGTGACATTTACTCCTGATGTACTGACCTGTTGCAACCTCTACAACCACTGTGATTATTATTTGACCCTGCTGGCCATCTATGAACGGTTGGAACATCTTGGAGAAAAATCTGGCCTTAATGGCCATGTACTGTTATAATCTCCACCCGGCACAGCCAGAAGGGGACTGGCCACCCCTCAGAGCCTGGTTCCTCTCTAGGTTTCTTCCTAGGTTTCTGCATTTCTAGGGAGTTTTTCCTAGCCACCGTGCTTCTACATCTGCATTGCTTGCTGTTTGGGGTTTTAGGCTGGGTTTCTGTATAGCACTTTGTGACATCTGCTGATGTAAAAAGGGCTTTATAAATACATTTGATTGATTGATTGATAGGAGAAACCTGTTATTTGATGTCACCCTGCAGTCGAATTTTGGCAACAGTAGACTAGCTAGCTATGTAAACCACACCCCTCTGCGAACACACCTTCTGTGCTGATGGTTACGAGGCGGTACTTATTTAAATTAGGTAAGAGAATAAGACGTTACCATTGGTGTATTAAAATGAGGGCTTTATGTGATGTCACACGTTCCTAAATAATCCCGCCATCTGAATTCAAGTTTTTGACACGGGGAGGGGACCAGTAACTTTATGATCAGACTTGATCAATGTACCAGCAACAGCCATTTTTCATACTTTGGTCATCCTACTTTGATCTGGTTTCATCCATTTGATGAAAAACTTGATTTTGACTATGCGGGACCTTTAATGTTAAATATACTGTCCATTTAGAGGACCCCTTTCCCCTAAGCAAAATTTGGTATGGCCTCTTTAAGGTCAATGTTTTGAACTTTTATTTTGATATTCAAATACTTATTTGTATCTTTCTTTTGAGGTATGTGGGCTCGATCATGGAGACGTTCATCTTGTACCGTCAGTTCACCAAGCCCCCAGAGGTGAAACCTGCTAAACAGGAGACTGTGGACTTCTGGATGGAGCTGATGCTGCAAGCCTGCAAGCCCACTGTTTCCACTGACCGCTGCCCAGTAAGACCTCACCACAGCTCCCAGTACATTCAGCTTTATTTAGTTAGAGCATAGCAGCATGTTGCTAAGACACTCTGTCAGACTCCACCACTCCCAGTACTCCCAGTTCCTCAAACCCACATTGCTTTGTGAGACCTCAATAGATTCTCTCTGTCTAGTATATAACAGTTCTGGGCATTCAAATGCAGTGCAGTAAAAAACATTTGCTTTAACATGGATTTAACTGCACCGTCAGGGGCCTATTTTACATTACATGGTTAGATAATTGCTAATGAAGTTGGCACTTGGCGTCACCCTTCCGGGAGAGTTTGTCACATTAACAATGTACAGTACCTTTCTGCAGCAAAAGTATTTGGAAAAGTAACCTTTTAATGCCAAGAACTGTTATCACCATTAACCATTGCCGTTCCTCAGGTTCTGATCCTGGAGCCGACCAAAGTGTTCCAGCCCACCATAGTGTGTGTGAGTGAGGAGGATGACAGCTGCACGGTTCAGCTCAACCACATCACACCCCTAAAGGTACAGACCATGTTTGGCATGACAATGACCATAAGAATTGGCTATACAGCACAAGCAGATCTGGGAACAGCTAAACAGACCCCCTAGATATTTAACTGCTGAGTTAACTGTACAGGTCTACAGTTTTCAACCTATCAAGACATTGAAAGTGGTTATACAGGAATGGTGTGAGACAGAATGGTGTATTTAACCAGAATAGGCGTGGAGTGTTTTCATAACAGCACCACGTCGGTGAGGGGAAAGAAGATATGCCTCATCGCCTGATGAGGGTACGTGTGCGCCCGCGTGTGTGTGCAGGCGCGTGCATACTTTGTGTGTGTGTGTGTGTGTTTAGACTGTTGAGTGAGCATTTTGAACAGTCTGCCATGTCTTCCCTTCCATAGAAAGGCCAGAAAGCCCAGTGGACTTTCCCAGCCTCGCAAATCCGGGGAGTGAGGTACGGTAACAGACAGTACAGAGTGTGCTAACATTCCTAGGCTAAGTTCCAGGCCCTGTGGTGCGTGTCGTGTTCAGGCCTGCAGCCCATACACATCACCAGGGCTAGTCTAACAGACCTAAGTTCAAATACTATTTGAAATCTTTCAGCGTTTGCTTTAGCCTCCCTGGACTTCCAGATGGGCGGAGTTTGCAGGTTTGCGACTACTCTATTGGTTCCATTGTGCCAGGCAAGCTCAATCAAGCCCAGCTAAAGGATTTGAAAGGATTTCAAATAGTATTTGAATGCAGCTTGAGGTCTACTGAGTCTATACACTTTAACTGTCTGGTGGACTTGGCCACTGGCCATCAGGGCGTTTTTGTCTGTGCTGTTTTCAAAGACTGTGACTGGATGTGTGTGTCAGTGTCTATTTGGCTGTGGATCAATATCACTGTGTACTTTACCCTTGTTTTGCCTACCGAACTGCCTCCAGGGCAATAGGTAGATTTCTTTCCTTTCAGTTTATATTTGCAACACTATCACCTGGTGGCTTCAAACGTATACTACACGAGATAGAAAGAAAACGTTCTTCTCTGAATTGGAGAGCCCCATATTGAATGTGTTATTATGGGCTTTTCTTGTCTTTATTCATATTCCCTTAACTTTGTTTGCCTGCATTGGTATTTTGAGTATACTTGTTGTTATTTCATTGTGATGCCGCTGTCAGCTTTGAAGTGTTGTGTAGTTCCTAATCCCCCTCTTTAACCTTTTGACCTGTTCAGTGTTTCAAAGTTTGACGAGCGTAGCTGCTTCCTGTATGTCCTGGAGAACTCAGATGACTTCCAACTCTGCTTTCCCAGCGAGTTGCACTGTAAAGGGTGAGTCACACACACTTGCACATACACACACACACACCCTTTAGCCCAGCTGTCTAGCAGGAAGGGGTGTAACAACCAACCATATCAACCATTGATTCATTCCCCACATTCTTCACATAAAACATACAGATTGGGCCTGTTCATTCAACCATTATCACATTATTGGATTGTGTTGACATGACAACTCTGTTAATGTTTATTTTACTCTGGCGTAGTGAAAATAGAGCCTGCTTCACTCTCCCCTTTCTGTGAGGATTAATAGGTGTGTGTATTTTAAATTGTGTGCTAATACAGTACATTATTAGGTAGGTGTTGTGTATTGGGATACAGTCAATTCCAAGACTTTCTGAGAAGGAAGGAAATAGGAAGTGGTTTTCATAGTAGTATTTGCGGAATCAGTGAAAGGCAAATAACTGGCAATCAAAAGGTCACCTTTAATACGTCATGACCTATAAGATTGATAACAGTGCTGTGTACTGAATTTGATTGTGTGTGTTTCAGCAGATTTATCTCTGATTTTCCTGTGACGTCCATGAATATATGACTCACATGTATTTGAACAGTTTTTCTATATGATTTAGTTTCTTGTGTGTGCTATTGCTCCATCAGGTTCTGTGAGCTGGTCAACTCTCTCCTAAGCCAGGCAGAAGCCCCAGTGGAGTACCCCAGCGAGCTCACTGGAGGATTACTGGAGGTCAGCTAGGCTCTTTCTCAATTCATCTTTCTTCGATTTCCTCTCTTCTTGCCTCCTTCTGAAAACGCATTGGAAAGCAGGGTTCGAGGGGAGAGACATTGGACCTTCTCCTCCAATATGGTTGAAAAGGAGGTGAGGAGAAAGGATTCAAGGAATTGCGGAGAGACAAATTGAGAGAGGGCCGTAGAATCCTAGAATCCTCCCTCTCGAGGCTGCTTTTCTATTTTTGACCCCCCTTCTACCCTACCAGTACACAAACAAGCCCTGTCATGATGGGGTCAAAAGGTGAAATGTTTCCCTTAACCGTTGCCAAGTAGTGCTATGTTTACCGTATTCCCGACCCCTTATTTTTGTGTGTGTTAAGTTCCTGGTATTCACAGAACATTGGACTCATTCCAGCAGACCTGGGTTCAAATACTATTTGAAATAACTTCAAATAGTATTTCAGTTCACTTTAGTTCAGAGCAGCAGAAGGTCTCTAAATGAACATTGTTCCATCGCTTTGCGCTCTCACTCAACCTTTTCTGTTGTGGTTGCTTGTGACATTCCTTGCAATATTTCTAACCCACACACTCTCTAAAACACATTTTCAATGACACACACACACACATTTAGTTTCACACCTACCTTCCTGTTGAATGAAACCTTCTCCCTTATCTCCTGCAGTTTATCTATGAGACCAGCGAAAATGGAGAGAAGGTGGTTCTGGGTAAAGGAACCTATGGCGTGGTGTATGCTGGGAGGGACCTGAGCAACCAAGTCCGCATCGCCATTAAGGAGATCCCAGAGAAAGACAGCACGTATGGAAAACACATTTGTTTTTGACTGGTCCCAGATCTGTTTTTGCTGTATTGTCAAACAATGACCATAGTTGTTGACACGACAGCACAAACAGATCTGTGACCAGGCTACATTTCTTCGCACATTATACCGTAAATCCGAATTATTATTTTAGCCTAATACGTATAATATATTATACAATTGTGAGTGAAACGATAAGTGATGAATGCACAGATGTTTTCCTCAGCATGCCAAATGTGTAATGGTTCTCTGTGGAGGAAAAAAATGTGTCCAGTGTCCCCATAGCTCTACACTGGAATCTACTCCCTGAAGAGATGGATGTCTATTTTGATTTTTCCATTCCTTGTTTACGAGGAAATGTTAGTACTTAGTTCCTCTATGGAACTAATGGCCACATAGACCAAAGCAGCATATGACGGGTGCTTGTAAAGCTCTCATCAAATTCATACAGTATGGTCACAGCTACACCATGTCAATGTCAGCACAACTGCAAGATTAGAGTGTGTGACTTTTATGTTGTTTTTCAATGACAGCACAGCTAGCGCTAACATCATTTATGTTTTGTAGCAATGTTGTTATAACGGCAGATGTACACTGTCCCATTTGGTAATGCTATGCTAATCTGGTTGGTTTTCTCACCATCTCTGTGAATCTCAGTTACTCCCAGCCTCTGCATGAGGAGATGGCTCTGCACAAGAGGCTGAAGCACAGGAACATCGTTCAGTACCTGGGCTCTCTGAGTCAGGACGGCTTCATCAAGATCTTTATGGAGGAGGTTCCTGGAGGTACAGAGCATAGAAATATAATCTATTTCAAATATATTCTAGATTAAATCTCATTCCGTTTCTATTGTCCCATAAACCAGGTCACACAGAACCAGTTTATTCAGTGTTCAAATTTCAACTTTCTCTACTACAAATGATTTGTCTGTCTTTCAGTCTTTCTCTCTATCACTCCTTCACTCAGTATGTACAGTATTCATTCATTCTCTCACGAACGGAAGTTTTGCAAATCTTATACTGCCCTGTATTAACTTTTAAACTGCCATATAACTAAGGGTTTCAGTATTCAGTTCTCAGTTTGTGTGTCTCTCTACTACTCATTCGCCTTCTTTCATTCTCTCTCCACCACTCACACACTCTGGTACTGTATTCACTCATTCTCTCTCCACCACTCACACACTCTGGTACTGTATTCACTCATTCTCTCTCCACCACTCACACACTCTGGTACTGTATTCACTCATTCTCTCTCCACCACTCACACACTCTGGTACTGTATTCACTCATTCTCTCTCCACCACTCACACACTCTGGTACTGTATTCACTCATTCTCTCTCCACCACTCACACACTCTGGTACTGTATTCACTCATTCTCTCTCCACCACTCACACACTCTGGTACTGTATTCACTCATTCTCTCTCCACCACTCACACACTCTGGTACTGTATTCACTCATTCTCTCTCCACCACTCACACACTCTGGTACTGTATTCACTCATTCTCTCTCCACCACTCACACACTCTGGTACTGTATTCACTCATTCTCTCATTAATACTTTCAGTATTGCTCATCTTTCTCTGCTCCCCTAAATATGAAACTGTCATTCAAATCAAATGTTATTTGTCACGTGCCAAATACAATAGGTGTAGACTTTACTGTGAAATGCTTACTTACAACCTCCCGAGTGGCGCAGTGGTCTAAGGCACTGCATTGCAGTGCTAGCTGTGCCTCTAGAGATCCTGGTTGGAATCCAGGCTCTGTCGTAGCCGGCCGAGACCGGGAGACCCATGGGGCGGCACACAATTAGCCCAGCGTCGTCCAGGGTAGGGGAGGGAATGGCCGGCAGGGATGTAGCTCAGTTGGTAGAGCATGGCGTTTGCAACGCCAGGGTTGTGGGTTCAATTCCCACGGGGGGCCAGTATGAAAAATAAAAAAATAATGTATGCACTCACTAACTGTAAGTCGCTCAGGATAAGAGCGTCTGCTAAATGACTAAAATGTAAATGTGAAATGTACAAGCCTTTTCCTAACAATGCAGAGTAAAAAATTAAAGGAAATGGCCAAAAAAAGGAAATTGTAACACAAATAACAATAACGAGGCTATATACAAGAAGTACCAGTACTGAGCCAATGTGCAGGGGTACGAGGTAGTTGAGGTAATATGTACATGTAGGTAGGGATAAAAGTGACTAGGCAATCAGGATAGATAATAAACAGAGTAGCAGCAGCGTGTGTGTGTGTGTGTGGCGTCAATATGTGTGTGTGTGTGTGTGTGTGTGAGTGTCAGTGTAGTATGCGTGAGTTTGTGGGTAGAGTCCAGTGAGTGTGCATAGAGCCAGTGCAAGAATGTCAGTACAAAAAAATGCATTCGGAAAGTATTCAGACCCCTTGACTTTTCCACATTTTGTTACGCTACAGCCTTATTCTAAAATTGATTTAAAAAATAAATAATTCTCAATCTACACACACTACCCCATAATGAAAAGGCGAAAACATGTTTTGTTTTGTGCACATGTATTACAAATAAAAACGGAAATACCTTATTTACATAGGTATTCAGACCCTTTGCTATGACACTCGAAATTGATCTCAGGTGCATCCTGTTTCCATTGATCATCCTTGAGATGTTTCTACAACTGGATTGGAGTCCACCTGTGGTAAAGTCAGTTGATTGGACATGATTTGGAAAGGCACACACCTGTCTAGATAAGGTCCCACAGTTGACAGTGCATGTCAGAGCAAAAACCAAGCCATGAAGTCGAAGGAATTGTCCGTAGAGCTCCGAGACAGGATTGTGTTGAGGCACAGATCTGGGGAAGGGTACCAAAAAATGTCTGCAGCATTGAAGGTCCCCAAGAACACCGTGGCCTCCATAATTCTTAAATGGAAGAAGTTTGGAACCACCAAGACTCTTCCTAGAGCTGGCCGCCCGGGCAAACTGAGCAATTGGGGGAGAAGGACCTTGGTCAGGAAGGCGACCAAGAACCCGATGGTCACTCTGGCAGAGCTCCAGAGTTCCTCTGTGGAGATGGGAGAACCTTCCAGGAGGACAACCATCTCTGCAGCACTCCACCAATCAGGCCTTTATGGTAGAGTGGCCAGACGGAAGCCACTCCTCAGTAAAATGCACATGACAGCCCGCTTGGAGTTTGCCAAAAGGCACCTAAAGGACTCTGACCATGAGAAACAAGATTCTCTGGTCTGATGAAACCAAGATTGATCTCTTTGCCCTGAATGCCAAGCGTCACGTCTGTTTTTCAGCGGCAGGGACTGGGAGAATAGTCAGGATCGAGGGAAAGATGAACGGAGCAAAGTACAGAGAGATCCTTGATGAAAACCTGCTCCAGAGCACTCAGGACCTTAGACTGGGGTGAAGCTTCACCTTCCAACAGGACAACGACCCTAAGCTCACAGCCAAGACAATGCAGGAGTGGCTTCGGGACAAGTCTCTGAATATCCTTGAGTGGCCCAGCAAGAGCCCGGACTTGAACCCGATTGAACATCTCTGGAGAGACCTGAAAATAGCTGTGCAGCGACGCTCCCCATCCAACCTGCCAGAGCTTGAGAGGATCTGCAGAGAAGAATGGGAGAAACTCCCCAAATATAGGTGTGCCAAGCTTGTAGCGTCATACGTATCCAAGAAGACTCGAGGCTGTAATTGCTGCCAAAGGTGCTTCAACAAAGTACTGAGTAAAGGGTCTGAATACTTATGTAAATATAATATTTCCGTTTTTATTTGTAATACATTTGCTAACATTTCTAAAACCTGTTTTTGCTTTGTCATTATGGGGTATTGTGTGTAGATTTATGACAAAATCTATTTAATCAATTTTAGAATAAGGCTGTAACATAACAAAATGTGGAAAACATCAAGGGGTCTGAATACTTTCCGAATGCACTATAAATAGTCCGGGTAGCCATTTGAGTAACTGTTCAGCAGTCTTATGGCTTGGGTGTAGAAGCTGTTCAGGAGCCTTTTGGTCCCAGACTTGGTGCTCCGTTACCGCTTGCAGTGCAGTAGCAGAGAGAAGACAAATATTTTCAGCCTCCTGAGGGGGAAGAGGCGTTGTCATTACACCCATGTTGGGAAGCATCACTGACTCAGTATGGAGCAATCACATACAGTGGGGAAAAAAAGTATTTAGTCAGCCACCAATTGTGCAAGTTCTCCCACTTAAAAAGATGAGAGATGCCTGTAATTTTCATCATAGGTACACGTCAACTATGACAGACAAATTGAGGGAAAAAAATCCAGAAAATCACATCGTAGGATTTTTTATGAATTTATTTGCAAATTATGGTGGAAAATAAGTATTTGGTCACGTACAAACAAGCAAGATTTCTGGCTCTCACAGACCTGTAACTTCTTCTTTAAGAGGCTCCTCTGTCCTCCACTCGTTACCTGTATTAATGGCACCTGTTTGAACTTGTTATCAGTATAAAAGACACCTGTCCACAACCTCAAACAGTCACACTCCAAACTCCACTATGGCCAAGACCAAAGAGCTGTCAAAGGACACCAGAAACAAAATTGTAGACCTGCACCAGGCTGGGAAGACTGAATCTGCAATAGGTAAGCAGCTTGGTTTGAAGAAATCAACTGTGGGAGCAATTATTAGGAAATGGAAGACATACAAGACCACTGATAATCTCCCCTCGATCTGGGGCTCCACGCAAGATCTCACCCCTTGGGGTCAAAATGATCACAAGAACGGTGAGCAAAAATCCCAGAACCACACGGGGGGACCTAGTGAATGACCTGCAGAGAGCTGGGACCAAAGTAACAAAGCCTACCATCAGTAACACACTACGCCGCCAGGGACTCAAATCCTGCAGTGCAAGACGTGTCCCCCTGCTTAAGCCAGTACATGTCCAGGCCCGTCTGAAGTGCATTTGGATGATCCAGAAGAGGATTGGGAGAATGTCATATGGTCAGATGAAACCAAAATAGAACTTTTTGGTAAAAACTCAACTCGTCATGTTTGGAGGACAAAGAATGCTGAGTTGCATCCAAAGAACACCATACCTACTGTGAAGCATGGGGGTGGAAACATCATGCTTTGGGGCTGTTTTTCTGCAAAGGGACCAGGACGACTGATCCGTGTAAAGGAAAGAATGAATGGGGCCATGTATCGTGAGATTTTGAGTGAAAACCTCCTTCCATCAGCAAGGGCATTGAAGATGAAATGTGGCTGAGTCTTTCAGCATGACAATGATCCCAAACACACCGCCCGGGCAACGAAGGAGTGGCTTCGTAAGAAGCATTTCAAGGTCCTGGAGTGGCCTAGCCAGTCTCCAGAACTCAACCCCCATAGAAAATCTTTGGAGGGAGTTGAAAGTCTGTGTTGCCCAGCGACAGCCTCAAAACATCACTGCTCTAGAGGAGATCTGCATGGAGGAATGGGCCAAAATACCAGAAACAGTGTGTGAAAACCTTGTGAAGACTTACAGAAAACGTTTGACCTGTGTCATTGCCAACAAAGGGTATATAACAAAGTATTGAGAAACTTTTGTTATTGACCAAATACTTATTTTCCACCATCATTTGCAAATAAATTCATTAAAAATCCTACAATGTGATTTTCTGGATTATTTTTTCTCATTTTGCCTGTCATAGTTGACGTGTACCTATGATGAAAATTACAGGCCTCTCTCATCTTTTTAAGTGGGAGAACTTGCACAATTGGTGGCTGACTAAATACTTTTTTTCCCCACTGTAAGTGATAATAAAAAGGAGGGGATAGCATTCACATGTTATCATTATAAAAAGGATGGCACAAATCACACCCTACAATTTCAGCTACATGCTCTTGTGAAGGGTTAGTGAAAACCACCGGAACGTTACGAAATGATCGTATTTTAGTTTCTAGTAAGTCTGTGTCTGGAGGTCTTTTGGTGTTTGTGTGTCAAGAACGTTGAGAGACGGGTCAGACCAAGGTGCAGCGTGGTATGCGAACATGTTTATTAAACTGGATAAACACTGACAAAACAACAAACGGCAACAAAACGTGACGTCGGAAGGCTATACACTAACAAGCCAAACACACCGAAACACAAACAAGATCCCACAACCCAGGCAGGCAAACTGGCTGCCTAAGTATGATCCCCAATCAGAGACAATGAGCAACAGCTGCCTCTGATTGGGAATCACACCTGGTCAAACATAGAACTACAAAACAGATTTTCACACCCTGACCAAATTACCCAAATAATAAGTCTCTCCAGGTCAGGGCGTGACAGTGTGTGTGTGTGTGTGTCTAATTCAGTGCAATAGCTACAGGCAGGATATCACACAGGAAGTGTGGGTGTTTCCACTATCTCAGCAATTGAGAAAAAGGGATTTCACAATGCAATGAAGTCACTGATATACCAGTGTTAAAAAAAGTGAAAATACTTCAGACATTTTATCATTGTGAATATCCTGGGCCTTGTTTCCCAGAGCCTTCGTAGCGCTAAGATCATCGTTAGAACCTTCTTACCTTGTATCTTTAGTAGCCGAGGTGTTTCCCAGAGCCTTCGTTAGTAATGTGGCACATCTAGTGATCCAGACCACTCGTAGAGCAGCCAAAGTGCATCGTCCGAAGATTCACAGAAGATCTTTGCTAAACATAGAATCAAGATGGTTATGCTATCTGTCTGACTGGGACTGCCGATATCTTCAGAACCAAGTTGACTACAAATACAAAGTTGCCAAAGTATTTGCAATTGTTACAAACAAGTGAAGAATAAAATTATGCATCGAATGAAAACCGAGATGACTGCATTAAAATATACATAGCCTACATAGGCTATTTCAATCATATTGAAATCAATGTCATGTTAAATGTGGTCCTCTGTAGCTCAACTGGTAGAGCACGGCGCTTGAAACGCCAAGGTAGTGGGTTCGAGCCCCGGGACCACCCATACACAAAAATGTATGCATGCATGACTGTAAGTCGCTTTGGATAAAAGCGTCTGCTAAATGGCATATTATTATTATTATTATTATATTAAATCAATTGAGTTCTATTTTGCGACTAGGATATTGTCTGTCATTTTTGCTTCAAAGTGTTTCATGATGTACAGTGGGGAGAACAAGTATTTGATACACTGCCGATTTTGCAGGTTTTCCTACTTACAAAGCATGTAGAGGTCTGTAATTTTTATCATAGGTACACTTCAACTGTGAGAGACGGAATCTAAAACAAAAATCCAGAAAATCACATTGTATGATTTTTAAGTAATTAATTTGCATTTTATTGCATGACATAAGTATTTGATCACCTACCAACCAGTAAGAATTCCGACTCTCACAGACCTGTTAGTTTTTCTTTAAGAAGCCCTCCTGTTCTCCACTCATTACCTGTATTAACTGCACCTGTTTGAACTCGTTACCTGTATAAAAGACATCTGTCCACACACTCAATCAAACAGACTCCAACCTCTCCACAATGGCCAAGACCAGAGAGCTGTGTAAGGACATCAGGGATAAAATTGTAGACCTGCACAAGGCTGGGATGGGCTACAGGACAATAGGCAAGCAGCTTGGTGAGAAGGCAACAACTGTTGGCGCAATTATTAGAAAATGGAAGAAGTTCAAGATGACAGTCAATCACCCTCGGTCTGGGGCTCCATGCAAGATCTCACCTCGTGGGCTATCAATGATCATGAGGAAGGTGAGGGATCAGCCCAGAACTACACGGCAGGACCTGGTCAATGACCTGAAGAGAGCTGGGACCACAGTCTCAAAGAAAACCATTAGTAACACACTACGCCGTCATGAATTAAAATCCTGCAGCGCACGCAAGGTCCCCCTGCTCAAGACAGCACATGTCCAGGCTCGTCTGAAGTTTGCCAATGACCATCTGGATAAACCAGAGGAGGAATGGGAGAAGGTCATGTGGTCTGATGAGACAAAAATATAGCTTTTTGGTCTAAACTTCACTCGCAGTGTTTGGAGGAGGAAGAAGAAGGATGAGTACAACCCCAAGAACACCATCCCAACCGTGAAGCATGGAGGTGGAAACATCATTCTTTGGGGATGCTTTTCTGCAAAGGGGACAGGACGACTGCACCGTATTGAGGGGAGGATGGATGGGGCCATGTATCGCGAGTTCTTGGCCAACAACCTCCTTCCCTCAGTAAGAGCATTGAAGATGGGTCGTGGCTGGGTCTTCCAGCATGACAATGACCCGAAACACACAGCCAGGGCAACTAAGGAGTGGCTCCGTAAGAAGCATCTCAAGGTCCTGGAGTGGCCTAGCCAGTCTCCAGACCTGAACCCAATAGAAAATCTTTGGAGGGAGCTGAAAATATTAAGTTCTGCTTTTCTGATGTATCAAATACTTATGTCATGCAATAAAATGCTAATTAATTATTTAAAAATCATACAATGTGAATTTCTGGATTTTTGTTTTAGATTCTGTCTCTCACAGTTGAAGTGTACCTATGATAAAAATTCCAGACCTCTACATGCTTTGTAAGTAGGAAAACCTGCAAAATCGGCAGTGTATCAAATACTTGTTCTCCCCACTGTATAACGATGCATCTGGTACGTCATCGTAATGCTTAAGTTACATTGCAACTGGGAAATGAGGCCCAGAGGTGTTGCAAATCCTAAATTGAATCCCTTGCATATCTAACCGTAACCCATTCCAATGTCATCTCTCCCATGTAGGAAGCTTGTCCTCTCTCCTGCGTTCCAAATGGGGACCCCTGAAAGACAATGAGGCCACCATCATTTTCTACACCAAGCAGATCCTGGAAGGGCTTAAGTATCTCCATGACAACCAGATAGTCCACAGAGACATCAAGGTGAAGTGTCCGCAAGGATACCATTTATTGTTGTTGTTGCTAAATAAATGTTCAAAAAAGTACCAATACTACAGCAGATTTTTATTCACACTGTCAGAGCTGGGTCGTGTTCATTAGGGACCAAATGGCAGAAAACGGAGTGAAACAGGGAGGGACTTCCTGGACTTAAGAAACACTCCTTTTTGTTTTCCATTTCAAATTGTTTTGCTACGTTGTGCCCTACTGAGCATGACCCTGGTGTATGTTGCTTACTCAACTACTAATGTGTTACCATGTTTTTTTGTGTAGAAAGTGTATCCAGTGTAAGAAACTAGTCATTTCCTCACAGGGTGACAACGTGCTGATTAACACCTACAGTGGTGTTCTGAAGATCTCTGACTTTGGCACCTCGAAACGACTGGCTGGAATCAACCCCTGCACAGAGACCTTTACAGGTTTGTGGGTGTGCGTGTGTTTGTTTGAAGCTTTTGTATGAGTGTGGTTGGGTATGTGGCCATTCTTTTTGCATATGAACATTGTATTTGACTTTGTTGGTATGAATATTATTTACATGTGTTGCCTACATGTTTGTGTAGGCAGGTGTCTAAATGTCTCTGTGGTGTTGTAGGGACCCTGCAGTACATGGCTCCAGAGATCATCGACCAGGGCCCGCGGGGTTATGGGAAGCCTGCAGACATCTGGTCCTTGGGCTGTACCATCATAGAGATGGCCACGGGGAAACCACCCTTCCACGAGCTGGGCAGCCCACAGGCAGCCATGTTCAAGGTAATCTTTCTCTTAGAAACCAAAAGGTTTGGTAATTAGTATGTTATTACATTGTAGCCTATACCTTGTAAGTACCTCTGAATATCAAACTGAAGACCGACTGAAACAGATAGGGTCTACCTGAACTTGTCCAATAAGAAACTCAGTTTCCGTTGCAAAATGTTTTTTACGTTGCATGCCCTACTGAACACAACCCTGAAGTGTATGTACTCTGTTCCCGTCTCCCTCTAGGTTGGTATGTTCAAGATCCACCCGGAGGTGCCGGAGTGTATGTCAGGTGAGGCCAAAGGCTGCATCATGAGCTGCTTCACCCCGGACCCAGACAACAGAGCCACGGCCTCTGAGCTGCTCAAGGACTCCTTCCTCAAGTCCACCTCCCGGAGGAAGGCCAAGCCCCAGCCTGACACACTGCCTACGGATGCTGGTGAATCATCATCATCATTGTTATAGTTATAGATAATGTTAATTTAAATCACCATTATCATCATAGTTATCGTCATCATCATTTTTATAGTCATCATTATCATCATCAATCATCATCAGTGCCAGAGTCTGGTCTTGTGGTAGCACTGCCTACTCCGGACCACATACCCCCCGACGATGGTAACGCACGCCCTTTCTTGGCCACTCCTATCTGTGCCGTCTACTATGTCTATCTGTCTATTTGTCTATCTGTCTATCCGTCTCTGCTTCTTTTAAAAATACAAATAAAATACAAAACGGGATCTGAATTTCGATCTCCTTTTAAAAAGGGAAAAAAAGAATCATCATTATAGTTTCAATCGCCAGACTTATTATTCATTATTTTCATAATTGTCAGAAATATTAATGGTTATTGCCCTTGTCTGTGTATTGTCTTCCTAATTCAGAAACGCTATGATCATCGCCATTTCCGTCACCATTACTGTGCTAATGACTCTGCCCTGCTTTGTGTCCTGTAGGTGACATCTACCAGCGGAGTATGTCTGTCCCAGTGTCTATACGTGTGACAGATACAGACAGAGACACTGACAGGATGGACCTGTCGTGCTCCTGGGACCTCCGGAGGACTATCTCCCCCCTCAGAGGAAATTACATTACAGAGAGCCCACCCAGCACCAGACGCGTCCTGCCGTGAGTCAAAACATCCTATACCCTCTGGTTCCCAATGTAATTACATCAGATTTGTGAAACAACTTCATTGTAGATCATTGCCTTACTGTAAATGTAATGCAATAGATAACCTAAATTGTCAGAGAAATCCAGCTTCCACCATATTGTCTTATTTTCCAATCACTGCAGATAGAAGGGAGGAGTAGAGGAGAGGTCAGATTTTCAAGCAATTGAGATAGAGCCCATGCTATATATTGCCAAGACCATATTTGTATGGCAGAATGTTTTATCTCGGTGACATTGGTGTCTCTCTGTCTCCCCCTTGTGGTGGCCAGGGTGTCAGAGGAGCCCAGTACTGTGGACATGACGGCTAGTCCAGCCACGTCAGGAGAGAACCTGGGCCTGTTCCTACTGAGGAAGGACAGCGAGAGGAGGGCCACACTGCACAGGATCCTCACTGAGTACATCACCGACGTGGTGCACAACATCCAGAATACATTACCTCAGGTAGAGAGAGCGAGAGATCTCGGGCTTTATGTCTCAAGAGTGTCAGAGTAGGAGTGCTGTTCGAGGCTCAGTTTTGCCTTTTAGGTCATAATAAATAAGACAGGATGGACCTGATCTTAGATCAGTACTTCTACTCTTTGACACTTTTTGAATATGGCCCAGAGAAGTATCTATCCCTTATTGAGATACAGTCAACTCCTGATAAATGCAATGGCTTAGGATTGTTATGAGGGCATGCACTCAACCGATCGGAGCATGCATATATCCAGAGCAATTAAAGACAATGTATGGTAAAATAATAATAATAATAATAATATATGCCATTAAGCAGACTTAGTCATGCGCGCATACATTTTACATATGGGTGGTCCCGGGAAAGCAAACCCACTACCCTGGCGTTACAAGCGCCAATGCTCTACCAACTGAGCTACAAAGGACCACAAGGCACATAGACTGAGTATACCCTTATCAGGTGTCTGCTGTACATTAGGTGTGAAAGAATGAGTGTTTGTCTACATTTGACATTTGTAGGTTTCTTTGCCTATAATCCTTTTATAATGTTTCCTCTCTCCTTGCCTCTAAGCAGACAGACGTTGCGTCCGTGACCTCAGAGCATATCTCTGAGCTGATTGGCTGCCTGCGGGAGAACATCCGCTCTCCAGACAGAAGGCACCTGACCAAGGGCCTGGTGAAGTTGCGCTCCACACTGCTTGCTACTGCAGTACCCCTCAACAACCTGCAAGCAGTGCTCTTCAGCTTCCAGGACGCGGTAGGTCCCTAGGTCACTGGAGATCAGGGTTGTTTGTGTTCATTCGGGCACGCAACGGAAAACATTATAAAACATCTTGCAATTAAAAAATTGTGCATCTTATTGGACTAGTCCAGGAAGTCCCTCCCTGTTCTTTTTCATTTGGTACATAATGAACATTACCCAGGAGTTGCAACGCCAGTCCTTGAGGGCAGTAGCCCTGCCAGTTTCCATTTCTCCCTGGCACGTGAAAGATGACGTACTGTCATTGATTGGCCATATATTTCACACACATGGTTCCCCAGGTATGAGATAGTTAGTGATCACAAGGCAAGGATGGAGAAACAGTGGGAAGGGTGGACGTGGGATTGAACATTGGGAGTCGTATGGAAAATAAAAAAATAATGTATGCCAGGAGTTTTACCACTCGACCACAGGCTCTGCATCACACCCAATACTGTTGTGCTAACCCGTTCTTCTCACTCCCTCGTGTGTGCAGGTGAAAAAAGTGTTGAGGCAGCAGCAGGTGAAACCTCACTGGATGTTTGCTCTGGATAATCTGCTAAGGCAGGCCGTGCAGGACGCCATCACTGTACTGTTACCAGGTAAGAACCAGCAGAGTCGGGCCCAATTCTATCAACTTCTATCAGTTAAATTGGACATGGAAATTCCTTATAGAACAACAGTTCAATTTCATGATATGACTGGAATTTGGAATTGAGTTCATCCTCGCCATTCAAAAACCTCACTACCTCTGCCTCCCGAGTGGCACAGCAGTCTAAGGCACTGCATTGCAGTGCTTGAGGAGTCACTACAGCCCTGGGTTCGATCCCAGGCTGTGTCACAGCCAGCCATGACCGGGAGACCCATGAGGTGGCGCACAATTGGCCCAGCGTCGTCCGGGTTAGGGGAGGGTTTGGCCGGCCGGGATTTCCTTGTCCCATCGCGATCTAGCGACTCCTTGTGGCGGGCCGGGCACCTGTAAGCTGACTTCGGTCGCCAGTTGGACGGTGTTTCCTCCGACACATTGGTGCGGCTGGCTTCCGGGTTAAGCGAGCAGTGTGTCAAGAAGCAGTGCGGCTTGGCAGGGTCGTGTTTCGGAGAACGCATGGCTCTCAACCTTCGCCTCACCAAAGTCCGTAGGGGAGTTGCAGCGATGGGACAAGACTGTAACTACCAATTGGATATCACGAAAATTGGGGAGAAAAAGGGGTAAAAGTACAAAAAATAATAATAATTACAAATAATACTGTATATAAGAATCTCACCACCTCCCAAATCCCCACACACCACACACACACTCCTGCTCACACACACCTCGATGACTTTCAGAGCTCAAGCTCCAGCTGCAGTCTTCCTTTGAGAAGGAGGAGAGTAGCCCAGAGAGAGAGCAGCAGCCCAGTGAGCTAGCAGAGACTCTGCCTGCAGTTTTGTCAGATGACCAGGTGGTGGCGCCAGCTGACACAGAGACCATAGAGGAGGTTCCAGAAAGCCCTTGCTTGCCCAATGGCCTCCAGTACAACACTAACTGTCCCCTCAGTCACGAACTGAGAGATCTACGGCTAGAGACTCGCAGGTTCAGTACCATTTACTTAGCTGTTTATATTACATTTCCAAATGCTTTATTGGTATGACAAAAATGCATTTGTATAGCCATTTTATTCTTTATTCCACATTTGATGTGGGGTTTCCTTTTATTTCACCTCTAGTATAATGGGCTTTAAAATGGAAAGAAAAGAAGGCAATTCCTACAGATTCAGTGAACGATGCCAGCACACCACCAAGGATTACATTGCAACCAGTTACAATATGGGCAGTGAAATGATATGTGTAAATAGTGAAATGTACTGTTACTTCAGACCTGGTCCATAATGACTAAGTGTGTGTTTCAGACTGCTGACCCAGCTGAGTGAGAAAGAGAGGGAATACCAGGAGCTACTGAGGAACTCTGTCCAGAGGAGACAGGATCAGATCGACACTACCAGGAAAACATCAGAACCCACAGGTAATGTTTTCACCTCCTACTCCCTCCCAAAGCAGTCTGACTGTTGCTAATGTCTGCACATTTAGGGCAGGTGTGTTGGTTACCATTATACGTTCTGGTGAAGTACCTTAGTGAGCTAAAATCTGTGTCACTCTGCCACACCTTAGCATGTAGCAAGACCGAACACTCAGTGCCAAAACAATTATGAATATCAACAAAAGAGTTGAGTGTTTGTGTATGCATGTAGACACTTGAGGTTGAAGCTTGTGGTATGACAGTGGCCCCACAGGTTACAGCCTGCCTACTGTAATATTCCTAAAATGGAGAGATGTAATGCCATTGAGACACTTGGTATTAATCAGTAGCTCTATAGGCCTTGTGATTCACACCCTGTGTTTCTAAATCTCTCCACACCTCACCCTCAGGCAGTGGATTTCTGCTCTACTGGTTTGAGTTTAAGGCGTGTAGCTCATTGCTGGTGAGATTCGAGACTTCGAACCAGATGTGTCAGTCATAATAATGATTCGAAACTGGCATAGGAAAATGGTGGACTGTTTTTGTTTATAAGACCCTAATTAACGCTTTTGCTTTGCATCTGTCAGGTTTACTTCCTTTAACCATGTTAAAGTATACTGTTGCGAATAGCCCCGACTGGGACTCAACCTCAGTCCCTGTGACTGTCAGTCTAACACCTTAACCATTACTGAAAATCTGCATTTGAAATACTCAGAGCATGATTGCGCAAACTGGTGACCAGACCATACCAACTTGTCTTCTCATCCTCCTGTAGATACAGAGTTGTCCCTGCAGATAAGTTCTAACCCAGAAGTCAAATCCTTGGTTTTCTGGCTGAAGGCTATCCCAGTAGATCAGGACACCATAGACAAGGTAAGGAACTTCAAAAATACTTTGTGATTTAATGATGTGGGATTGGTTACCAAAATATGGGGTGACTATTGATTGATAGGTAACTACGTGATTGGAATGAACCATCTAACTGGTGAAAAGAGTAAGCCTTAGTCACAAAAGTCTATACCACGAAAAATATATAAAAAAGTAATCCATTATGACTAAATTCTCTTTATAAGGTAGCTCAGTTTCAGTCAGTGTTTGCTAGAGGCTTGTTCTCACTGATGTTGTGTAAGTAGAATTCACGCTGTGTGCTTTTATTTCTAGTTACTCTCTCACGAGTTCACCTTGGACTGTCTCCTCACCATGGCCTGCAGGGATGACTTGATGTACTGTGCCATAAGGTGAACTGCCTCCTCCAATCATGTTCACACATCCTTAAAGCAGAAACAGGAAACAACTGATCTGCACTAGTGAGGAAAACCCACTGTTTTCTGTTTGGATGGTTATGTTATTGTACTGTAAATCGCTGAGATGATATGTGTCAATGTGTATACATGTGAATGTGACCACTGTTCTGTGCAGTCTGAGGGTGTATGGATGTGACACACACACATGGACACACACACACAAACGGTCTGTACTGTAATGGTTGGTTTTTTACTGTAACTGTTCCTGTTTCTCCTCCACAGAGGAGGGATGCTGTGTCGTGTCTGGGCGGCCATCACAACACAGAGGAAGTCACAGTTCAAATCTCAGCTCAGTATACACTCTGAAGAGAGCGAGGACACCATTCTCTGATGGGTCGTGGCCCCATCATGTCACATGTTTCACTAATAGGCTGGTCCTATAAGCACAACATGCTACAGATTTACTGAGTCTGTGAATGTATCTAATAGTTAAGATGCAGGTGTGTGTGTCAGTGTGCGTGTGTGTCGTTTTCTGAGAACAAGATAATCATGGCATGAAAAGTGAACCTACCTTAGTATTTCCCCAAAGTGTTTATATTGAAACTGAAATGGTTACAGAAAGATAGATGGAAAGGATGTGTTTTTCTGTAATTTCTTATTGTGAATAACTGTATTTATAAAACCGGTTCGGAGGAATCTGCCATCTGATTGGCTGAAATGGGGTTCCAAACCATTGACAATTCCCTGATATCCGCACTGCATATGGAAGTGGGAGGGGAGGGGGGGTGTATTTAGGGCCAACAGCTGTGATGTTTTTACCTCAACAGACACTCCATGATACTTTATATTCCATTGTTAGTTTGGTGTGTAGAATAAAACAAAATAACTACTTTCTATTGTACCTCTTTACTGTTCACTCTATCTGAGATCTTAGCAAGACATGTTATTGATGATAAATATCAAAAAAAATTGCGAGAATGTGCACTGGTGACTGGTCATTCAAATAAGTGGGAATAGTGGTGTACATACTGGTGGTGTCTGTAATATGTGTATATGGGTCTTTCTACAAATAAAGGGGCCAATGTGTGTCTTGTACAAAATGTGATATAGGTTTAAATATGATTTTCTTGCAGTTTCACATGTGTATTTACAGGAATAAATGTCTAGGTAGGCATAATGAGACCACCACGCCACCTAGCAACAACAAAACATCTACATGTCACAAGAAACATGGACACTGCATGTTCCTTTGTCATGCCTAGTAGCCAGGTCTGTTTGTGCTTTAGTCAACTTCTCTATAATTTATAGCCATGCTAAACATTCCTGAAGAATGGAAAAGATAAACAGCTTCTATATTTTTTAAATACGATATAATAAAATAATACAATGGGTTCTGTCAAGAAAATCGTTAATAATAATAATGAAATCTATATAATCAGTAAACTCTTCAAGCATTGTGTGTGTGTGCGTGAGTCTGAAAAACTAGCCGTCAAACGCTTGCTTCCTCTGTCCTTGTTTCCTCCACTCCTTGCCTCTCTTTGAAAGTGCATTGGAGCCCGAGGGGAGGAACCTTCACTCCTCTCCCCTAATGTGCTTTGAAAGGGAGGTGAGGAATGGAGGAAACAAGGGAAAATCTCAATTGCATCCTCACATCCTCTCGCCTCCTCAAAACCCATTGGGGGAAAGATGAGGGAAGGAGACGAGGACAGAGGATGTGACGAATCAAGGAAATGCAATTGAGATTCTCCCGAGGACAGAGGAAGCAAGTATTTGACAGATATATAAAAAAAAAATTGACAATGACGGAGCTACCATAATACCCTTGGCCTGTCCAGAAACAACCCCTAGCCCCTTCCCTCCAGAGTCTAGACACTTGTGGAGATCTGAGAGGGATTGATGGGTGGTGGCATGGTGAAAGCTCCACCTTTACCCTCTGATTGGCTTGGTGGAATTTTGGCCATATTGCTTGCACCTGTCCAATCCTCTCAAATTTACATTTGTACATTTTTGTCATTTAGCAAACACACCTATCCAGAGCGATTTACAGGCACAATTAGGGTTAAATTCCTTGTTCAAAGCCACATCTACAGATTTTTCACCTAATCGGCTCAGGGATTCAAACCAGCAACCTTTTGGTTACTGGCCCAACACTCTTTACCACTTGACTACCTGCTGCCCAGATCTCCACAAGTCTCTAGGGGGTAGGGGTTGTTTCTGGACCGGACCACACAACCCTTCCGGTTTGTGGTGGACCTTCAGCACAACACTTGAGGCATGGTTGGATGTTTAATTCCATTGCTGGACAAACAGATTTGCACAGGTGTAATCTGGACACACCCACGGCACCATATCAGGCTAATCAGGCAGTTCTGTGTAGTTGAAGAGATTAATTAATAGATCATAGATTCATAGAATGGAGTTGGAAGGGGGAACGCCTACTCTGAAAAGACATGAAGTGTTAGCTGTGCACTTGACCAATGACAGGCATTCCACATTTAACACCACTCGCATGTGAAATTCGAAATGTCAAGTCATTATTATTATAATTTTTTTATTTAAAAAAACAAAACAATTAGCCGTTTTCACATTCCTTATTGCTCCATTTTAACTCGGAAAACAAACGATCAAAACGTACACTGACCGTAATCTTATTTTAGGAATCTTGACTTAATGTTGTCCACGAAGTAGGCTAATTATCTTGACCGCCTTAACATGGACACAAATGTTGTGTCCTTCCTCAAGAACATTAATTCCTGGCATTTCGGCTATTGTTCAATCGCAGGCGGTATAACAGGAGCTCTTTATCACTTGACTGTCATTCAGAAAATCCTTTCCTGAATCAGATGATGTAACGCGATAATGTCCCCTCGTAACTAAACAGCTAGACATAAAATTCGCATCAAACAACTGTTACGCATAATCATTGAAGAACCCCGTTAATGACAGTATCACATTTATTTTTATTTTTTATTAATCATGTTAAAGTAATTATTTCTGTTCGAAGCATTTGATTTTGCAATCGCATGCATTATTTCGATATGTGTGCCCATCAAAACATAGAGAGATATGAAATGTTACAAGGTTATAGTGCACTTCCGAGATCATACAAAAAATTGTCTGACAGCAATATTTTACAGGATCAAGTTCAAAGTGTAATTAAATTGTTAAATGCTTAGTATATGATATAACAACAAACAACAGTATTATAAATGTAAGTAAAGAAAGGTAGTGTTGTGTCACAATTTTTGCCAAATCTATGAAGATTCCAAATATGAGAAAGAGTTTAAACAGTTTTTGATTCTACTCAACAATTTCAAAGATTTTACTGAGTTGCAGTTCATATAAGGAAATCAGTCAATTGAAATAAATTCATTTGGCCCTAATCTATAGATTTCACATGACTGGGAATACAAATATGCATCTGTTGGTCACAGATACTTTAAAAAAAGGTAGGGGTGTGGATCAGAAAAACTGTTAGTATCTGGTGTGACCACCATTTCACTCATGCAGCGCGACACATCTCTTTTGCATAGAGTTGATGAGTTTGCGTAGGCTGTTGATTGTGGCCTGTGGAATGTTGTCCGACTCCTCTTCAATGGCTGTGCGAAGTTGCTGGATATTGGTGGGAACTGGAACACACTGTCATACAAATCGATCCAGAGCATCCCAAACATGCTCAATGGGTGACATGTCTGGTGAGTATGCAGGTCATAGAAGAACTGGGACATTTTCAGCTTCCAGAAATTGTGTACAGACCCTAGCAACATGGGGCCGTGCATTATCATGCTGAAACATAAGGTGATTGGGGCAGATGAATGGCACAACAATGGGCCTCAGGATCTCATCACGGTATCTCTGGGCACTCAAATTGCTATCAATAAAATGCCATTGTGTTCGTTGTCCTATCTGTAGCTTATGTCTGCCCATACCATAACCCCACCGCCACCATGTGGCACTCTGTTCACAACGTTGACATCAGCAAACCGCTCGCCCACATGATGCCATACACGCTGTCTGCCATCAAACCGGGATTCATCTGTGAAGAGCACAATTCTCCAGCATGCCAGTGGCCATCGAAGGTGAGCATTTGCCCACTGAAGTCAGTTACGACACCAATCGGCAGTCAGGTAAGACCCTGGTGAGGACGACGAGCATGCAGATGAGCTTCCCTGAGACGGTTTCTGACAGTTTGTGCAGAAATTCTTCGGTTGTGCAAACCCACAGTTTCATCAGCTGTCCGGGTGGCTGGTCTCAGACGATCCTGCAGGTGAAGAAGCCGGATGTGGAGGTCCTGGGCTGGTGTGGTTACACGTGGTCTGCGGTTGTGAGGCCGGTTGGACTTCCAAATTCTCTAAAATTATGTTTGAGGCAGCTTATGGTAGAGAAATGAACATTAAATTAGCTGGCAACAGCTCTGGTGGACATTCCTGCAGTCAGCATGCCAATTGCACGCTCCCTCAACTTGAGACATCTGTGGCATTGTGTTGTGTGACAAAACTGCACATTCAGGTGGATGGATTATCTTGGCAAAGGAGAAATGTTCATTAACAAGGATGTAAACAAATTTGTGCGCAAAATTTGTGTGCAAAATTTGAGCGAAATACGTTTTTTGTGCATATGGACAATTTCTGTGATCTTTTATTTCAGCTCAGGAAACATGGGACCAACACTTTACATGTTGCGTTTATATATTTGTTCAGTGTAGATTGATAGGTAGCTCCTGTGATGTGTGATCACTTCCACATCCTATGTCTTGGCTGATGTGTTACCATGGTTCCATCACACAATGCCATGACAGTCAGCACTGTGGCAGGCTGCCTCAAAATCCTATTTTCCTTAACCCTTAACCTAACCGGTACCCTAACCATAACCCTAACCCTAACCCTAACCTAAACCTAACCCTAGCTCCTGATCCTAATTCTAATCCTAATTCTAACCTTAACCCTACACCCCCTAGAAATAGCATTTGACCTTGTGGGGACTAACAAAATGTCCCCAGTTGGTTACTTCTGGTCCCCACAAGTATAATTAAACACGTCCACACACACAGACACACACACACACAGTCTGGTGGAAGAAGTGATGCAGTGGTGCCCATACTGTAAAATTCCACACATGCTTCCTCATCTGTTTTCATACTGTTGACATCACCTTGGAGACAAGTGTTTGGGCCTTCCTGCTATCCCAGGCCGTACGGCTACACACTGTGTGTGTGTGTGTGTGTGTGTGTGTGTGTGTGTGTGTGTGTATGTGTGTGTGTGTGTGCGTGTATGCGTGTGTGTGTGCGTGCGTGCACGGAGAGAGAGAGAGAGCGCACAGGCGTATGTGTTTCATCCATTTAGTTGTGTCATTATTCCCCAGTATTCTCTATGGTCCTATATGCAATTGGTGAGATGGGACAATGAAGTCAATTATTTTCATAACTACAATAAGTGATGGAAATATTAGAGGGCTAGTGAAGTATAAGTCTACGCAAGTACTGCGTCATAAGGGATATTAAATCATTCAGGGATTGGGCTTGGTTCACTTTAATGTCTGAATAATACCCACATTGTCTGTTTTTGATTTAGATAAATGTTTATTTCCTCTTCTTTCTAGTCTTCTCTATGAGTGTTTTACCCTATTGCTATTGCATGTAGCACATGGGTACATGATTAAAAACATCCAGAGAAATTAGTTCACAATAAAAAAAGAGTACATTTACATTTTAGTCATTTAGCAGATGCTCTTATCCAGAGCGACTTACAGTTCATCTTAAGATAGCTAAGTGGGACAACCACATATCACAGGCATAGTAGGTACATTTTCCCTCAATTGAGTAATTATGCAAGCATTGGGGGGGTTGAGGTGAGGAGGGTGATTATTTAAGATTCTCTTTGAAGAGGTAGGGTTATAGGTGCTTTTGGAAGATGGGCAGGGACTCTGCTGTCCTAGCTTCAGGGGGAAGCTGGTTCCACCATCGGGGTGCCAGGACCGAGAAGAGCTTGGACTGGGCTGAGCGGGAGCTGCCCTCCCGTAGGGGAGGGAGGGCCAAGAGACCTGAGGTGGCAGAACAGAGTGCTCGTGTTGGGGTGTAGGGTTTGAGCATAGCCTGAAGGTAGGGAGGGGCAGTTCTTCTTGCTGCTCCGTAGGCAAGCACCATGGTCTTGTAGTGGATGCGAGCTTCGAATGGCAGCTGGTGGAGTGTGCGCAGGAGCGGGGTGACATGGGAGAACTTGGGAAGGTTGTCCAGGGTCACACCACGGTTCTTTGCACTCTGGGAGGGCGACACTGTGGAGTTGGCAACCGTGATGGAGAGGTCTTTGAGCGGGCAGGCCTTCCCCCGGGAGGAAGAGCAGCTCCGCCTTGACGAGGTTGAGCGTGAGGTGATGGGCCAAAATCCAATCTGAGATATCTGCCAGCCACGCAGAGATGCGTGTCACCATTTTACAACCTAAGTTTAGGAGGAAGGGGAATGGGAACTGGAAGCAGTGTCAATAAACAGGCGGGCCTTCTTGGCCGAACTGTCCACGGCGCTGAATCAGTGATAAATGGTCACGTCACAGTCCACAGTGCTGAATTGTTTAGGATTGTGCGCCGCGCACAACTTGGGGTTCCCCAGGTTATTCAGATGTCAACATCTAACCCTAGGCTTCCCTCCCAATTAGGTGGCAAACCCCATGATAGCCTAAGTCTTACTCATGAAATTAAGTAAGAACATAGAATTACTCATCATTACTGGAAAACAAGGCGCAGGGATTGTTGCACAGAGTGCTTGTGGGACAACAATTATATGACCCAATGTCTAAATATGTACAATCAGGTCCAGAATATTTGGCACCCTTGATAAAATGAGCAAAAAACACTTGAAATTAATAATAAAAATAATGAGCTATATTGTATGCTCTACAAATTGGACATTTTTATTATTTTATACTAATACAATTAATCAGAGATTTTTCTAACAAGTAACATTATTTGTCTCAAAAAGATAGGCGTCAAAATTATTAGCACCCCTGTTTTCAATAGCTTTCAATACCTCACCTTGTGAGGATAACTGCACTGAGACTTTTTCAAAAATGTTTTATGAGATTGGAGAACACATTGGAAGGGATCTTAGACCATTCCTCCATACAGAATATGTCCAGCTCCCTGTTATGCTTTGCCTGCACTTATGGAATGCCCTCATCAATTCAAGCCACAGTTTTTCAATGGGTTTCAAGCCTGGAGACTGAAATGGCCATTGCAAAATGTTGATTTTATGGTCAATTCATTTCTTTGTGGATTTTGATGTGTGCTTGGGGTGTGCGTTTTTTTCAAACAACAGTTCGAGTGTCATTATTCATGTTTTAAAGTTGTTTTGGTATTGATAGCTTTTACTGTTTTGGTGCTACAGGTGACTGAGGAAAACTAATACTAAGTATGTTGGATTCCAATAGTTCTTGCTTTCAGCAAACACATCTAATGAGGCTATTCTCAAACCCAATAAGCACTGAGTTTTTGTACAATGTCACCCAATAGTGTTCTGTAGATAAGGAGTATAGGAGTATATTTGAGAAGTTGTTATTGCACAAGTAAAATGTGTGCCTCTGTTCTCTGATAGGTCCAGGTCAATAGTGTCTCTGAAGAGAACTATGGATCCGCCCACTACTTGTTACTCATTGCTAGGGTTCACATCAAGTTTTGAGTCAGGTGAAAAACCATATTACTAATACAAACCAACATATCATTTTTTGAGTAAACAAAGTGTTCTCAGTCAATGACTGACAATGACCACTGTAAGAGCTATAAATCATGCTCTCTATACAGATAGTGTCCCTTGCATTTGCAGTGTCCTATTGTATCTCAATGGGAGCTCAGAATACAAATTCTAAGTAGAGGCTTGAGGAGCCAAAGTCCAAAGATGTCCTGATTATGGATTGTTGTACGGCTTCCCATGTGAAGGATCTTCCATCCTCATCCTCTTTCCCATCACCATACCTAACAGAGGATAGAGCATTCCTCCGTTCAGCACTCAATAACCTCAATTCTGGGTTAGTTCAACTGTTCTCTTTTCCTAACTAAAATATATAGATAGAAGTAAATTGTTTTGAATTTATAAACTGGTCCAACATCAGGTTGGGTTGAACAGAGGACTCTATTGACAAGTATGCATATTGTTACAAAAAACATTAACTAGCCTACTGATTTTGCTGCACTCGTTATGTCTAGGGTCTTAGGACTAGTTAACTGGTCTGTAAGATGTGCATCTATGTGAAATATCTGCGTATGTGAATAGATGTTGAATGTACATGTGCCCAGGGAGACAGCAACCTTACCTTGGTCCAGGGCCAGCTCTGTCTCTCTTGACCTCTTGGTTGGCCAGTCCAAGTGGACTATTATGTTCAGATGGTGATGGAAACAAGTATATCCAACATAGAAAACTACAAACAGGTATGCTTAAACTAAAGATTCAAAATCAAAACGAAAGGCCTCATGGCCACCAAACGAACCAGCAGCCTCAATGCTTGCAAGCTGGGACACTGACTGACAATCATCCTAATTGGCAGCACCTGCTGTGCTTATCAACCAGGCTCAGCATCTAGACAAAGTTCCTGCTGCCCCCTGGGGGAATTGAGTGTGGAAGTGGTAGTGAGCTTTGTGCTGTCTAAACTACCTATTCAATAACAATAAGATATTGATTTTGAATGTCTGTTGCAGACCACTTACAGAAGAAGACCAGGCTCACAATTAGGATTTTGGAAACTCAGAGAGCAAAGCAATTTGCGTCACAGCTTTGACCGACCCATTGAACAAGGTTTTCGAAGTCACTGAGGACTACATTTACATTTTACAGACGGGAGATGACAAGTGCCTGGATTAGGACCTGTGCCGCTTCCTGTGTAAGGTAGGGTCGTACTCTGCGAATGTTGTAGAGCATGAACCTACAGGATCGGGTCACCGCTTTGATGTTAGCGGAGAACGACAGGGTGTTGTCCAGGGTCACGCCAAGGTTCTTTGCACTCTGGGAGGAGGACACAACAGAGTTGTCAACCGTGATGGCAAGATCATGGAGCGGGCAGTCCTTCCCTGGGAGGAAGAGCAGCTCTGTCTTGCCGAGGTTCAGCTTGAAGTGGTGATCCATCATCCACACTGATATGTCTGCCAAACATACAGAGATGCGATTCGCCACCTGGTTATCAGAATGGGAAAAGGAGAAGATTAATTGTGTGTCGTCTGTGTAGAAATGATAGGAGAGACCATGTGAGGATATGACAGAGCCAAGTGACTTGGTGTATAGAGAGAATAGGAGAGGGCCTAGAACTGAGCCCTGGGGGACACCAGTGGTGAGAGCACGTGGTGCGGAGACACGCCACCTGGTAGGAGCGTCCTGTGAGGTAGGACGCAATCCAAGAGTGAGCCGCGCCGGAGATGCCCAACTCGGAGAGGGTGGAGAGGAGGATCTGATGGTTCACAGTATCAAAGGCAGCAGATAGGTCTAGAAGGATGAGAGCAGAGGAGAGAGAGTTATCTTTAGCAGTGCGGAGATCCTCTGTGACACAGAGAAGAGCAGTCTCAGTTGAATGACCAGTCTTGAAACCTGACTGGTTTGGATCAAGAAGGTCATTCTGAGAGAGATAGCAAGAGAGTTGGCTAAAGACGGCACGCTCAAGAATTTTGGAGAGAAAAGAAAGAAGGGATACTGGTCTGTAGTTGTTGACATCGGAGGGATCGAGTGTAGGTTTTTTGAGAAGGGGTGCAACTCTCGCTCTCTTGAAGATGGAAGGGACATAGCCAGTGGTCAAGGATGAGTTGATGAGCGAGGTGAGGTAAGGGAGAAGGTCTCCGGAAATGGTCTGGAGAAGAGAGGAGGGGATAGGGTCAAGCGGGCAGGTTGTTGGGTGGCCGGCCGTCACAAGTCGCAAGATTTCATCTGGAGAGAGAGGGGAGAAAGAAGTCAAAGCATAGGGTAGGGCAGTGTGAGCAGGACCAGCGGTGTCATTTGACTTAATAAATGAGGATCGGATGTCGTCAACCTTCTTTTCAAAATGGTTGACAAAGTTATCCACAGAGAGGGAGGAGGGAGGGGGAGGAGGAGGAGGATTCAGCAGGGAGGAGAAGGTGGCAAAGAGCTTCCTAGGGTTAGAGGCAGAGGCTTGAAATTTAGAGTGGTAGAAAGTGGCTTTAGCAGCAGAATCAGAGGAAGAAAATGTAGAGAGGAGAGAGTGAAATGATGACAGGTCGGCAGGGAGTCTAGTTTTCCTCCGGAGCCCTGTTCTGTGAGCTCGCAATGAGTCGTCAAGCCACGGAGCAGGAGTGGAGGACAGGGCGGTGAGTATATAGACGACAGGATAGTGAGTACAACACTTCTCCAAGCTGAAGCAGATCTGCTTCGGGAGATCAGACAGCTCATAGCTGTGGTCAAACTTGTGGTGAAGCAGATCAATGCTTTTATGTCGGACAGCAGACCCTGGCCAACCTTAGTGGGCTTAGCGCAACATGGCTAGAACTCCCAACGGCTAATGCCCAGATAGCTGCTCAGCTAGTGGCAGTAGGCACTGTCCAGCTCCCTGGACATAGTCCCATGGTCAAAGCAGGACAGGAGACAGCCTGAAAGCAAGCCAATTCAAGTTTCACGGCTTAACAAGTTTCTCCGTCTCATGGTGATAATTTTCACCTTAAGGCACAGTAAGGCGAATGTGGTAAGTAAGACAGGAAAACAAGTTGACCAACATGCTGCACAACAGGCATCAATGGAGGACTTGACCAGGGCCATTAGTGCTGTCAGTGAGGTCCTTGTCTGATCCTCAACAAGCCTTACTCACCACCAAGATCTAAGTAGGCTGTCATTGTAAATAAGAATTTGTTCTTAACTGACTTGCCTAGTTAAATAAGGTTAAATAAAAATTAAATAAATAAAAGATCAGTGCCCCATGACAGCCTACAAACGTTGTCATTAGTTTCCCAGGACTGACGGCAGAAGCGTTGGAAATGTTGAGTGTAGATAAAGACTTGGACTTAGAGATGCCTTTTCCAATTCAAGAAGACACAGCCACAGCCACACCTGAGGAGCTTCAAGATGACTTGAACCATGCTGCCATTGCCATTGTTCCTATCAATTATATACTTCCATCCAGGGAGAATGAGAAACTTTCAGAGACCCAGGTAAAGGCATTGGGCCCCTTGTGAGAAACTCAGCAAGAGTTCTCATTCCCTGTCTGCCAATGCCCAGGAGGCATACCAAGCCCATATAGACATGAGAACCAAAAAGGTTATTAGTACTATGGTCCTCTCTTACTTATCAGAGAATACAACACAGGAATCTTTGGGAGCGACAAAATCTGAAACCTCCATTGAGGTCAGTATATTTCTGAACAGTTTGTTGTCCCACATGGAGGATTCATTTCTCCTCTGGTACACCTTCTTGATACTCTGTAAGATTGGAGACGGACTCTGGCGATATCCCTATTAGTGATATAATTGGGTCCTCTTGTAGTCTCCCTATGCTTTTGCATCACTGTAACTTCCAGGCTAAAGCTGTAAGAGCAGTAAGCGAGATTCTCTTTAGTTCTTCTACAGACTCTGATTTCTTTATTAGTGACGAGAGTGATACTCTGTCAGCTGCACCATCGTCACTGGCCATACAGCATGGGGAGGAGTCAGCCTGCGCAGGCTCAAGAAGTCTGTCCGTTCACCTGTCAGTGCAGACCAGAGTGAGGCTGTGATCTCAGAGACCACTTTCATTCCTTCCAAGAGCTCAATATGTTTTGACCCCTAGACTGGGCCTGAGTTCCCCAAGGACTGGTTGCACTCTGCTGCTAGATTTTATAGCAATGTGAAGGTGGACAAGTTCATCCGTCCCCCTAAATCCTCAGCTTTTGACTCAATGGAGGTAGTTGCACCTGCTGCTAGTCTGCAGAGATGCAATAGAGATGCAACTACAGTAACACCTCCAACAAAGGCAAGTGATCAAAACACTGTTGACCTCAGACAAAGGCAGGGATTCAGATCATTCCCTGCTCACAAACAGTGGTCTGGGTTCCATGCTCTACAGCGTTGGAAAGGCGTTCAACAATGATGCCTCTGTTGAGAAATACTTCAGAGCACCACTGAACAACTCCCCTGTATTACGTCTGGATGAGACAAGAAGTGTGTCTGATCACACAGTGGGCTCGGAGAGTGTTGAAGAACCTCTTTTGTACAACCTCTTTCACCACGCCCATAATTCCACACGACCAGCCAACATACACCATTACTATCTTCTCTTCTGATGGTACCATGAAGGCCATTGCCACTTCTCAAAGTGAAGGTAGCAGCCTCACCGTTAAGCCAGAGAAAGCTAGTGTTAGACTTTGTGACAACACAATGAGTAGAGACAGCTTTCAGCTCTTTCTCCAGGCTATCTAAAGCACCTCCTCATCTGTAAGACTCAGGGAATCCCCTCACTCACGGATAGAACCCTTAGGGTCATTGAAGCACTGGAGGAAAGGGAAGGAAGTGGCACAACCAGCTCAGTCTCCCAGTCAGAGGCGTTAGATAAGGCCACCACGGCAGTATTCAAACTCATGGCAAATATGTTGGCTACAGGGAAGGATGCAGCTTCAGCTGAGAGAAGTCTTCAGACCATCCTCCGGCCATTCATAGACCACCTGGTGGAGCAGATCTGCAGCTTCCTTCTGCAGAACAGCACCCCATTGTCTTCAGTGGCCTGCAGGTCCAAGTCTGAATATGCTCTGCCTAGCAGAAGGCAGACAGGTGAGATCCAGAGGGAGCTCTCAACAGAGGGATACTGGGAGGTAGTCTATGCCTTGACAGAGCAGTCTCTCAAGTCCCTTCTAGAGCAATTGCTCCAAGTCCTCCTGCTTCCACCAGGAGATACTGACGTGGCCTTCTGCTCTCCCTTTGTCAGACCCATTGTGAGTCTGACACCCGCTTCATGTTCACATACAGGCCAGCTCAGGGTGTTCTAAGCCACTCTCCAAAATCTGCCAAGGAGTAGTCAATCTCTTCACGCAAGTGATAGCGAAAAATGTGATAGACACTCTGTCTCAGATGTCTGGGCTTCTGATTCCTGATGCCAGGCCGACTGTCGAATCATACCTCTCTTCCATCAATGAGAGCTTTAAAGAAACTGTTAATTACACTAACCTTGTTCTTGAGTTCAAAAATATTCACCAGGAGAAGAAATCTGATCCCAAACCAAATGACTAGAACAGCGGTTCCAGGGTTATGACTAGCCCAGTGGTTCCAGGGTTGAGGCCGTTGCCGATCCCAGCCTACCCGCAGCCAAACCAGGTACAAAAACGAAGGGCAAGAAAATCTCCTTTCTTCTAAAGCTTTGGAAGATCAGCATCAAGAAGAATGTAGTGTCTTTAGGAAATGGCATACATTTCCTTTGATTATCTGGAATTAGTTCACATTTAGGCCCCCAAAATGTTGAGATACCCCTACCTGAGGTATAACAAAACACGCAACAAAACATCTGTATCTCTAAGGTCTCCCATATATGAAATGGATGGTTGTATACAAATGTTTTATTGCAAAAGTGGTTAAATTGATAAATATTGTGACACACCCCCTTAACTCAAAAGAGCAGAATAATGCAACCCAATTTTGCAAGCTCTGATATTGCTCAAATTTGGAATACAGGTAGTCAGCTGTATGCCCTACATACACAAACAAACTGCATTAGGATATTTTCATGCATCTTGGAAATATAGATCTGTAAACACACAGATACAATAGTGGAAATATCAACTATGAATATTTATGATGAACTCCACTTTTTGGTAGCTGTTCAATAGACAACTTTCCAAGTCAAATGTGCTCTCTCTCATTCATTGCTGTATGGTCCTGCCTGACAAAAATGCATACAGTTACACTTTTTCTTATGTTGTCGTGGCTTTGTAATCGGCTCTAAGGAAAACAAGTGGCCTCAGACATCGAAATTAAATGTTTTGGGTCAAAGGTTCCTTAAAGGATTTTGTATCTTTAGCCCCAAGTCTTGCAATTAAGTCCAATATGGCTGCCAGGTAAATCACCTGTAAATATGAATTTTGTATTTTTTCAGAATTGTGTACAACACTCATGCCTATGAAGACTGTTGGTGTGAATACATTTTATTCTGAATCCAATATTGCCATCGTGATTACACTCCAACACCTTCGCCTGCATGTAAGTAGCCCTTGTTCATTTTGTATTGTGTTAATCTGTCTTAAAAAATATTTCATGCATCTCTTGGTATATCTAGGACTATGGGTGGCACTGCCATGCCTCGTTTTTCAATGTGTGCATGTTTCAATCTCATTCACACACTTACAGCATATCAACAATGGACAATTCCACAAAATATAATTATAAGCCTTTCATGACACAAGCACACAGCAGCTTAACCAAGTTACAGGAAAGCAACTGTAATGCAACAGTCAGCTACTCTAGTAGTGTACAGCACTCTTTTCCCCACTAAAATTAAGTGTGCAAGTTGATTCAAAGTCTTTGAAGTGACCAGGACATGAGTGCGTCCTCAAAGGGTGAGGAGACAAAGTAGCCAGTGGTGGTTGTAGTTCTGGGGCCTGACCAGCTTGCACAGCTAACTTGTCATTCTGGGCATGCTGCAGCGACAAGGGTAATATCCTTTCTGTATGACAGGCAGGGTATTGGGGCTGTGGGGTGATTCGTTTTCATTTCTACAGTTCGCTATACACAGTCAGCAGATGAATCTTGCATACCAAAGAGACCCATTGACTAACTGGAATGTTATCCCAGCCTGAATGATGCTGGGGATACTCCTGTAGTGGAATGGTTGGATTATCTGATTGTGAAGGAAAGTCTGTGAAAGGGCTGTCACAAACATACTTTCCAACGCCTAATTGGCCTGCGGGTGGAGTTGTTTATGTTGGATGTGGCAAAATGTCCTGCAGGTCACATCCTACATATTTCTTTATATTACTTTGGAAGTCAGGTAGGATGATACTTTTGCCGATATTAACTGTGAGTGGTTGCTATTGATTACGGACTGCAGGAGATGTGGAGAGTGACAGAACCTATGAGGGTGACCTCAGGTTACTTAGAGGTTAGTTAGAGTGTAGCTAGGTCATAGACTATGACTAAGAAGCATTGGCTGTGAGGGACATAGCACAACTCCACACACATATACATTTGAAGATGATCCCTGGGCTTTGATGGACAGTAAAAGGGTTGCAGAGGAGGTGGAGCTGATCAAGCATTGTGCACAAAGACCACTATCTCACAGTCAATCTCTAGCCACCATAAACGATCACATACAGCAAGTTTTACCTCTTGTTTTCCATAAATGGTACATGTCCTTATAGGGATGTTGGGATTACTGCACAGTTTCCCAGACTAATTGTGTCACCCCAGCATAAAACAGCCAGGATGGTGAACGTGATTGTCTGGCAGAAGCAATGTGCCAGCTCAACCCAAACAGGATGAGTGCACCGAAACATCCAAATGTGCATCACAAATGCAGTGAGCCAGCTGAAGGTC
The DNA here is from genome assembly GCF_020615455.1 of Coregonus clupeaformis. NCBI lineage: Eukaryota > Metazoa > Chordata > Actinopteri > Salmoniformes > Salmonidae > Coregonus > Coregonus clupeaformis. Next base: position 66,320,304 of record NC_059208.1, on the reverse strand, counting down.
ATGTTGGATTCAGGCAGACGTATTGGACTAGCAATAAATCAAAACTCATTTCTAAATGATAAGGAGGTGAATTAAGAGCCCAATCCTGGAGGGGCAAGTTATGCCACAGTGGGGGCAAGTTGTAGAGCGGAAGAGGTTGTCAGAGTCCAGGGTTGGAATCTCTTTCCTTTCGTTGGAGCCTACCAGTTGCCTCATTGATCCTCAAAGAGGCTTGTGACTTGGAATATTTGTTGTTGCCATACCAAGCAGTCTGCTTTCTTTTTATATATCCAGGCAAAGGTGTTTGAGTGTAAATGGTGAGCACATTGGATTCCTAACATACACTAGATGGATTCCTAACATACAACGCTTCAAATTAGTGGATTCAGCTATTTCAGCCACACCCGTTGCTGACAGGTGTATAAAATCGAGCACACAGCCATGCAATCTCCATAGACAAACATTGGCTCAGCCGCTGAAGTGGTGTAACGCTCGCTTCCATTGGACTCTGGAGCAGTGGAAACACGTTCTCTGGAGTGATTAATCTCGCTTCACCATTTGGCAGTCTGACGGATGAATGCCAGGAGAACGCTATCTGCCCGAATGCATAGTGACAACTGTAAAGTATAGTGGAGGAGGAATAATGGTCTGGGGCTGTTTTTCATGGTTCGGGCTAGGGCCCTTAGTTCCAGTGAAGGGAAATCTTAACGCTACAGCATACAATGACATCTAGACGATTCTGTGCTTCCAACTTTGTGGCAACAGTTTGGGGATGGCCCTTTCCTGTTTCAAAATGACAATGCCCCGTGCACAAAGCGAGGTCCATACAGAAATGTTTTGTCGAGATCGGTGTGGAAGAACTTGACTGGCCTGCACAGAGCCCTGTTCTCAACCCCATCGAACACCTTTGGGATGAATTGGAACGCTGACTGCGAGCCAGGCCTAACAGCAGTGCCCGACCTCACTAATGCTCTTGTGGTTGAATGGAAGAAAGTCCCCCCAGCAATGTTCCAACATCTAGTGGAAAGCCTTCCCAGAAGAGTGGAGGCTGTTATAGCAGCAAAGGGGGGACCAACTCCATATTAATGCCCATGATTTTGGAATGAGATGTTCGACGAGCAGGTGTCTTATCATCTTAGAATGATCTTGATTAAATAGCAGCCTCTCTGTCATTTTGCATCATAGGACTTAACTCTGTATAAGTCAGCATGGCATCCAAACGTACATTTGGTACAGATTGATAGGTAGATCCTGTGATTTGCGATCACTTCCACATTCTATGTCTTGGCTGATGTGTTACCATGGTTCCATCGCATAATGCCATGACAGTCAGCACTGTCTCATCTCAAAGTCATTCCTCATAGGATAATTGAATGCAAAGTTAAAATAACCCCTTGAGTCGCTGCTGTAACAGGCTTTGTACCTCAGTGGTATTAAGCATGTCCATCTAATGTGATAAAAACTGTTTGTTATCGTCAGAAGTAATTCCTGTAGGATTGTATTGGTAATATGTTGAGTTTCTCTGTGTAACATGATTGCGTCCAATCTGATGTGGGACAGAAAATGAATTTACAGTAAAGCGGATAGGAAATTTAATTTAAGATGGTTGGTTGATAGTGGGGCCTTTTCAAAGGTTTTAATTTACTCTGAGTCACAGAACATTCTATAAACTAATTTTAGCCGCCAACACCGCACCAGTGGTTGTTTGACAGGCCCAATTGACAGTCTGTATCTACTGAAAACTAAATACTAGGCCTGCAGAGTTCTTCTTGCTCACATATTTGATACAGTATGTATTCCATTAAGATGTTCAAGGACAGTACTGTTTGCATTTCTAAGGTGAACTAAGGACAACGGTTAGCTCTGTTTTCATTGCTTATAACCTATTGCTATAACACTCCTCTTCCCTCCGCCTCCTCTGCAGTGCTGGCTGGAGGGTGGGGCTAATCCATTGATAGGTGAATAATGAGAATCTCTGTCTGTCAGGGGGATTGTAATGGTGCTTGGGGTCCCTCCCCCTCCTCCGGGGATTACTGCTTCTCTAGAGCTCACCCTCCTCCTATCTATCGCCATTGAGACACCCCACTGGTCCGGTCTAACCACTGGGGACTGACACAGGGGGATTAAGCTAAAATCGATGATTATGGTGTACTGTTTGTAAACATGTTTGGACTGATAGTATAAAAGTAGAGTGTATTCTGTACTCTGTACTTGAATGACTGCATCCTCTTGAGTAGATACCCCTAATGGGTCATATTGAGTGGCACAGCTGGTAAATAACCAACTCATCTGCCTAATCATACTGCAAACTACAGAAATTTTTCACCAGGGGCGGTGTGTTCAATAGGGCGATATGGGCGACGCACTGCCAAACGGGAAAAGGAAGGGATTTTTTTTCTAATCAATTATATCACGGCAACAGTAGTTATCAGTGTTGTAATCTAGACGTCTGATCTGCCACAGTGCCACTAAATGTCCAATCAGGCTAAAGTCGTGCTTCAAATGGCCCCCTTTTTTGGGGGCGATTTCAGTCAGGTTGAAAATCGCCCAGAAGTCTGTCATAGACTCCCATGTAAAATCAATTTTTTTCAAATATCAGAGCTTTCAATACAATCTCTATGGGTTTCTGAGGGCTTGCACTTACGCGCTTTCGTCATACGTAACATAACCATGAACGTAACTAAGAAAAGAGCGGGTAGCCTCGTCAATCAATTCACTACTACTATCAAAATGGCTAGGCTTCAGTGCAACTCGATTGTGTCTTTGAAAGAAGTTCCTTTTTGTCGGCGAACAAATGAAGAGAAATTGGCAACGAAACAATTAGGACCTCCCAGACCAAATTTAATAATTCAACAGGTTTCTACTAAAGGGGGAAGTCCTACACCCGAGGATTTTCCAAAAATTGGTACGAACGAAAAACCTGGCTAGCAGGCTGCGATGTAGCTAATGCAGTCTTCTGCTACCCCCTGCTTACTCTTTCACCCTGAAGGCGGCACGGCAGACAGCACCGCTTGGACAGCGACTGGTGTGTAACGGACATGCACCATCTTTCAGGAAAGATTAAGAAACATGAGCTGTCAAAGACCCACATGGATAGCTATTTGAGATTGTCTGCTTTGGGGAGAGTGAACATTCCCACTCAACTGGATGAGGGATACAGGCTAGCTGTCCGCCGCCACAACGATGAGGTTAGTGTTGATAATCACAAGTTTACTGGAGAACTGAAACTGACAAGGCTGACAAGATAGGACCCTTTTGTCCATTGTTATTGGATAGGAACAGAACTTATAACCAGCTCCTGACCTAAATAGATCTTAGCACAACATTTTACTCAACATATCATATTCCATATTCACTATAACAAATATATTTACTACGACATTAGCAAGAACCGCCACATCCTCAGCCGGCTAATCCAGTGTGTGAAGTTTTGCGGAGTGTTTGAGTTAGCTTTGCGAGGCAAAGATGAAACTGAGGGCTCCACCAACCCTGGTAAGCCAACACTTTTGAGATCAGTCAATAAATGCTTCTGGTATTGACTTATATGCTGCCCCTGTCTTCATGTTGTTGCTGGACATATCTTTTTTAAAATGTGTGTAGGTCACCTAAATCATCAGAAAAATTGCCCCCCCTGAGAATTTTTTCAGGAGCCGCCACTGTTTTTCACTAACATGCTGTGTTGCTTCTACTGAGATCTTGTGTTTTTCTGGTGCACACAAGGTCAGGGACATCATCCTCATTATTTTCACTCCTAATGAGATTGTATCGGCAGGGGCGGCAGGTAGCTTAGTGGTTAAGAGCGTTGTGCCAGAAACCGAAAGGTCGCTGGTTCTAATCCCCGAGCCGACTAAGTGAAAAATCTGTCGATGTGCCCTTGAGCAAGGCACTTAACCCTAATTGCTCCTGTAAGTCGCTCTGGATAAGAGCGTCTGCTAAATGACTAAAATGTAAATGTATCCCAAGGTGGAAGCTGTCCTAATATGCACACCATGTTCTACACACAGCCCAGTGTGTATGCTGTAACTGTGTAGCGAGAGCACATGGCAGGCAGTGTGTGAGCTCACTCCTCACAGTGTCATCATTCCCTTTTGATTATAAGACTTTGACTACTCCTGTGGGTGATGGACCTTGGCCTATATTTCAGTTGGTTGACTGAGTCTTGCGGTGGCCAGTTAACAGGGAATGGGACTTTTGAATGACCATGTTGGTGGCAATAGTATGATATATGGACAGTGATGAGAGAGTATTCATTACTTTAACGGACATTGTCATAAGAAAAGCTGTTCATCTGCCAGCTGTCCAAATATACCCATAGAGTGTGTGTGTGTGTGTGTGTGTGATGGTAATGGAAAATGGAGCGTCACAGTCACCAGGGCTTGACCTTTTGACCTTTCCCCTTAGTTATCTCAACCTGCTGTGCCTGCGTGACACTTTGACAGTTGTCCGCCCATGTGACATCTAATTAATACATTTTTTCACAGAGCAGTGACCTTAGCCCAACAGTTGGCTGCAGACAGCAAAGCAAATGTGAGCATTCCTACCTAATAGCTCAGTCTATAAACCACGTTTCCTTGTCTCTTTCTTTTTTGATGAAAAATATGTACATTAATTAATTCCTTTTTTAAAAAAAATGTATTTCCTAACAGCATGAATCTGTCCCTCTCTTGGTCATCCTTGTTGATGAAAAGCACAGATCTACTCCCGCTCCAATAAAATGATTTGTACATGCAATTACATTTCTTGGCACACAACAATTCATAAATGTGCTGACCAATGGAGGTTCAGGAATACTCTGTCAGGGCCAGTAGAAGAGGAGGGAGAATCCAAACTTTCAGCTGCAACCAGAGGTCAAGGGAAGGAGGTGCCATTCTCTCATTTACTTTTCCCTCTCTCTGCCTCTTTCTCTCCCTTTCTCTCGGGTTTGTCATGGTAATGAAGGCACCTAGGGAAGCTCTTTAAGCTGCTGCTGAGGGGGGTTGTGTGCATGTGAAGGGGGGGGAGTCCGGTGAAATGGAGCGATGCAGTCATATAAACACAGAGTGCGCTGAAGCAGAAGGAGGATGGAGGGAAGAAGGGGGTAGAAAGGGTGTATGGTACAGGACCCTGAGGGCAGGCAAGGTGGACTGAGTCTGTGGAGCCATGCAGGCCCATGTGTAGTGAAGCGGTCTGGAGTAATTTTGTCCACTTACATGATTTGCTTAGTATGGTAGACCCTTACCAAAAAAAAACTGGCTTCTGGCAAACAGTTGTGGCAAACCTTTAGCCAATTTGCAGCAAATTTACGGCAAGCTAATTTTTTCACATGCAAATTAGTTTTTGGGCTAACTGTTGCAGTAAATTTGCAGCAACTTGTAAAATTCTGGCAAACAATTCTAGGAAACTTGTGCCGAACATTCTGTTTGCTGCGAACTCAGTATGAATATGCAAATTAGATCAGGTTACCGTGTGTTAAACAAGTGGGGATAATGGCCTGAGTTATGTCTGAAAACACAACAGCTAGCTGGTCTGCAGCTAGGTTGCCGTCTAGGCCGGCAAGGGTTAACACGTTTGAAGGACTTACATACAGTAACAGTCAAAAGTTTGGACACACCTACTCATTCATGACTGTTTTCTCATTAGCTGGGAATGTTATTTGATATGTCCGATACAACATAATTTGGTCGATATCGTTATCAAGCGACTGCATACTCCATAAAAATATAAATTTCCTGTGCAGGGTGTGCTATTAGCTTCGCTAGCATTCACTGGTTGAAGTTAATAATAATATGCCATTTAGCAGACGCTTTTATCCAAAGCAACTTACAGTCATGTGTGCATACATTTTTACGTATGGGTGGTCCCGGGGATCGAACCCACCACCCTGGCGTTACAAGCGCCGTGCTCTACCAATTGAGCTACAGAGGACCACTTGTTGAAGTAACTTTTGAGTGTATTGGAGTTGACTGGTGACTATGATATTGGTGACTATGACATGAATATATATCATTGACGGGAGTTATAATCCAGTTATAATACCCCCCAAAATGTAACTATGGTGTGTCAATATTGCTTCAATTCAGGCTTGGCTGAACTGCTTTCAATTGGAAAAATTGGCCCGTACCCCGATTCTGTGATTTTCGTTGAAAGCATTACTTCCCCATGTGGACCTATGAAAAAGGTATTGACTCCAATTGAAATTAAATGGTTAGCATTCTAAATGGTGTCAAGGCTGATGCTAACCAGATTAGCATCTCCTATTTTCTTAAAGTATTTCAGACAGATTCCACTGGGCCATCTATACACGCAGTACTTCCGCATTCCACTGGGCCAGCTTGCCAACTTCCTGTGCTACTGAAAGCTAGCCCTGTCACCAACTGAAAATGTTAGTATGGAGCCCTGTGACTATATGCTCTTACACATAGTATAGAATGTGAATTCTAGGATTTTTTGGCTATCCTCTCACAACATATAAAAGTAAACATTACTGGAGACACGTTGCACTTAATTGTTCCGGAACACTTCCAGAGGTGGGCAGCCAGATCTGAACAATATCAGGACAAAATGGGTCTTTTGCACGTCCAGACCTGTCATTTAAAAGCAAACTCATGTGTTCGGATGACTCAGCTCGCATGTAACTGTCAGGTCTAAACATGCTCAATGTGCTGCTATTGTGGAATTATACTTATCATTTTCAAAGGCATTGTTCAAACACCAGTGTCTGTTGCTAGTAAGTAATTTCAGGGTTGTATTACAGGTTATAACACATAATAAACAATTATTAAACAAAACACTTATTTCTGACCAATAGTTTTGTATAGCAGCAATTGTGCAATTGATGCTTTTCAGGTTAGCATGAAAATAAATTCTGACACCATGAAATCCAGCATATAGGCCGACAGCTAACTACCATCTTGACCAAGCGTCCCTGATGCTACTCTACCCACGCAGCTCAGAAAGCATTGGCAACAGGCAGAGATAGCAAGTTCAGTAGACTATACGAGCTAGCTGGACGTACTCTCTCCTGGGACATTCTGGACATTCCTGCTATTGTTATTTCATTAAGGGGCCACAGATGACCTCAGTCACACACACACACACACACACACACACACACACACACACACACACACACACACACAGCTCTCAGATTTTTTTTTTTTTACAAAATGGCAGCATTTTTTTAACAATCTTCCGGCCAGGGTTGGGAAGTAATTGATTACATGTAATCAGTTACATTTAATCTGACTATTTTTTACCACCAGTAAAAAATATTGTAATCGGACTATAGATACTTTTGAAAAATTAGAATTACTTTTTGGATTACTTTTAAATTCAGAAAGGATGTTTGTGAAAAAATACATTATGACACCTTTCTCTTTTCTCAATGACATTCAATTCAGCATTGAAAAAAGGGGCAAGTTGAAGTTTGTTCCACCTGAGCGAGTCTGACCACAAGTCAGAGACGACTATGATGGCACACCAAATGCGTTTGTTGGAACCTTTTTGTCTTCTTCTAGGTAATCCAAATGTAACTGAAAGAAAGATTAAGTTATTGAGTTTGCGTAATCCAAAAGTTCCGATACTGATTACAATTTTGGACAGGTAACTAGTAACTGTAACAGATTACATTTAGAAAGTAACCTACCCAATCGTGCTTGTGGCCTATATCTTTACCCATCAAGGACAACCATAGCCAATATGTTCAAAGAGTATAATGCTCAAAAGGGAACTGTACAAAGAAATAATCAGGCGAGTTTCGAGTGTTATCTGTCTGTAGATAAGTTATCTTGTGTGGCTTTCTTTCATTCTATGTGGTGTAAGTCGTTTTTCAGTCTCCCTGCAAAGGCTCTCATAATTTCATGGCAAGACCTGTGATCTGTCTGCTATCATCTGTATTTCCTCTGCTTTTCTATTGTCCATTCTATTTATTTATTTTTGTCATTTAGCAGACACTCTTATCCGATGCAGTGCCTTAGACCACTGTGCCACTCGGGAGGTTATTGTTTGTTTGTTGTTCATTTGTTTCCTTAGTGATAGTTTCAAAATCACAATGCCATTTATTTACCCCCTTATTCCCCAATTTCCTTAATGAACTGCTGGGTCTCAGGCCTGCACCACTCAAAGCAATCAGTAGCAATTTAATGAGCAAATGTGTGTTTCTGCTTGCTTACTGGCCTGCTTGCTTGTGTACTTGTTGCTATTAGTGATTATGAATGTGTCTGAGTTTGAGGGCCTCTCCCTCTCTCGTGTGTGTTTGGGTGAAGAGAGTGCAGCTGCACCTCTCAAATCAAGCCCTTTCTTGAGCAGTGAGTGAATAAGCGAGGGATGAGAGAGGGGAGGGTGGGACGGGAGGGTGGGACCCCTCTTCCTGTGTGCAGTGAAGTGGGGAGGGTGGGACCCCTCTTCCTGTGTGCAGTGAAGTGTGTGCAATGCAATGAAGTCTAAAGGCGGCTACATGGTTTATGTTGTTTTTTGGGGGCAGCGGACTCTTTTCATTGCATTACACCCAGAGAAGAAGTCGGCCTTGTGTAGTGTATATCCACTAGGGGGCTTGGGGAGCCAGACTAGCTTACCAAGCAAGAGGGGCCAAAGCACTCTTTTTGACTCTAGCTAGCAACGACATTTGAACTTCCGGACCTGGTGTTATATGCCTGTTTACAAATACTAGCTAGCTAGGCTACTCTGGTGTTCTATTCTTTACGACACAACTTTTTTGCCACAGAAGCAAACATGTCTCTCTATGAATTGCAACTGCTAAAGTTTGAACAGCAAGAGCTTGAACTGCTCTTACTACTCAGGAGGAGAATAAAAAAACCTGAACCCTACAAGAGGGAACGATGGAGAATACACGTCTCTTGTCCAACCTATACAAAGCATTGACGAGGAAAGACATTTTCAATACTTTCGGATGTCTGTTGCCAGATTTGACAACTTGCTTCAGGGCCTTGCCCCTCACATCGCGTATGCGAGAGAACTCACAGCTTGCCCGTAATTGCTGCAGGAAGGCCGTCTCTGACCCTTCGACTTTTGCCGATTGTCAGCACACAGCAAAGTATTGCTGTAAGTTATAAGCTAGGAATCTCAACAGTTTGTGCCATCGTCACAGAAGTGTGCCGTGATACGCCATATGGCATGTCCTAAAGGAGGATTTTGTTGCTTATTCCTCCATGGCAAAATGGGCTTCACCATGATCGACGTGGGCGCATAGTCGGGAGCAAGTTCGGCCAGCTGCCACTACCAAGGCCAGAGTGCTTGCCGGGGAACCCGAACACTGAGCCCATATGTCTTCGTGGGAGACGAAGCGTTCCCTCTGATGGTAAACCTAATGCGACCATATCCAGGTAAGATACGCTAAATACATGTGACTATACATACAGTATGATGTGAAAATTATACCATTATAGATGTTGTAATTATATGCCTCACATAAAAGTGATCTGGCATCCCAGTAAGAGGATAAAGGCCTATGTCCTGTCACGGTTTCGGCCGAGGCTGCTCCTCCTCCTGGTTCGGGCAGGCTTCGGCGGTCGTCGTCCCCGGAGTACTAGCTGCCACCGATCTATGTTTCATGTTCGTTTGGTTTTGTCTTGATGTTGTACACCTGTGTCTTGTTAGTCCTCGTTAGTGTCCTATTTAGTTCTCGTTGTGTGTGTTTGTCTTTGTGTGTGATTGCTCTTCTGTTTTGTGTTGGAGCTACGTACTTCCCTCCAGTGTTTTGGAGAGGTTTTTCGCACATGTTATTGCGCCGTTTGTTTGACGCCTGTGTGCGCCGTTATTTCGCCTTCGGGCTTATGGTGCGCTTATGGTGCTTATTTTCTACGTGAATATTGCACTAAAGTCTTTTGGACTGAACTTCTGCGTCCTGCGCTTGATTCATGCACCACACCCACCTTCAGCACCCCTTGACAGAATCACACACCAAAATGGAATCAGCAGGATCTGCAGTTACGCCTGAGTCGCTCGAGGAGCATGTTCGCGGCCAAGATGACCAGATACGACAACTGGGGACCGCTCTACAGGACGTCATCAACACCCTGCACCGATGGGAGGCCAGCGGGGTACCCACACCTCCACCTACCCTGCCAACCCCATCGGCCGGTCCACCAGTCCCAGGTCCGGAACCCAGGGGGATTCGGCTCTCGCTCCCGAGGGCGTATGACGGAACAGCTGCCGGGTGTCAGGGGTTCCTCTTGCAGGTGGAGCTCTACCTGGCCACTGTACACCCGGTGCCCTCGGGACACGAGAGCGTTTCCGCCCTCATCTCCTGTCTCACGGGCAAGGCGTTGGAGTGGGCTACCGCCGAGTGGAGGAAGATGGACGCCAACACCATCTCCTACGCCGAGTTCTCCCGCCGCTTCAAGGCCGTGTTCGACCATCCACCTGAAGGCAAAGCGGCGGGGGAGCGTCACGTCCACCTGAGACAGGGGAGGAGGAGCGCACAGGCGTTTGCTCTAGAATTCCGGACTCTAGCGGCGGACGCAGGGTGGAATGAACGGGCCCTCATCGACCATTTTCGATGTAGCCTACGGGAGGACGTTCAACGTGAGTTGGCCTGCAGGGATACCCATCTCACCTTCGACTAGTTGGTCGATATGTCCATCCATCTGGACACCCTGCTGGCCACCCGTGGACGTCCCGAGGGGGGTCCGTCCATTCCGCCCTCCGGCACCTCCGAGCCGAGCCCTATGGAGCTCGGGGGTGCCGGCGCTAGAGAAAGGAGGAGGAGGAGCCCGAGGGGGCCTGTCTCCTGCACCAAGTGCGGTCGTGGAGGGCACACTGCGGCCAGGTGCTGGGGGAGGGTTCTCCGGGGGAGAAGACAACAGGCCACGCACTGGGGGGCCTCCCAGGTGAGTAGACGTCCCACTTACCCAGAGCTTTCTGTTGCGCACTTTTGTATACCTGTGTGTTTTCCACAGTTTGCACCTCATTCCCAGCATAAGGCGCTAGTAGATTCAGGCGCAGCTGGGAATTTTGTTGATCGGAAGTTTTGTTTAGATTTAGGGATCCCTCTCCTACCTGTTGACAAACCTTTTCCCATTCATGCCTTAGATAGCCGCCCGTTGGGGTCGGGGTTGATTAGGGAGATCACAGCACCACTTAGGATGTGTGCGCAGGGGGGTCATGAAGAGACTATACAGCTGTATCTGATCGACTCTCCTGCGTACCCAGTGGTGCTGGGAATTCCCTGGTTAAGCACCCATAACCCTGCTATTTCGTGGCAACAGAGGGCTCTCGATGGGTGGTCTGCTCAGTGCGAGGGGCGATGTCTGGGTGTTTCCGTGGGGGGCGACTTCGGTGGAAAGTCCAAACCAAGTGCCCGCACTGCACCTTCCGCCTGAATATGGGGATTTAGCTCTCGTGTTTAGTAAAACTAGGGCGACGCAGTTGCCTCCTCATAGACAGGGGGATTGTGCGATTGATCTCCAGGCAGGAGCAGCGCTCCCACGGAGCCACGTGTATCCTTTGTCTCAAGAGGAGAGAAAAGCTATGGAGACTTACATAGCCGAATCTTTGAGACAGGGATACATTCGGCCCTCCACTTCTCCCGCCTCCTCGAGTTTCTTTTTGTGAAGAAGAAAGATGGAGGGTTGCGCCCGTGCATTGATTACCGTGGTCTCAATCAGATTACTGTGAAATACAGTTATCCACTCCCTCTGATTGCGACCATGACAGAGTCATTGCATGGAGCGGGTTTTTCACAAAATTGGATCTCAGGAGCGCGTATAACTTGGTGCGCATTAGGGAGGGCGACGAATGGAAGACAGCGTTTAGTACCACGTCAGGTCATTTCGAATATCTCGTCATGCCATATGGGTTGATGAATGCTCCATCAGTCTTCCAATCCTTCGTAGATGACATTTTCCGGGATATGCAGGAACAAGGGGTGGTCGTGTACATTGATGACATTCTGGTGTACTCGTCTACCCGAGCCGAGCATATAACCCTGGTGCGTCGTGTATTGAGGAGGCTGTTGGAGCACGACCTATATGTCAAGGCAGAGAAATGTCTGTTCTTCCAGGAGTCGGTCTCCTTTTTGGGTTATCGGTTGTCCGCGTCAGGGGTGAGAATGGAGGTGGATCGTGTGTCCGCTGTGCGTAATTGGCAAACTCCAACCACTGTAAAGGAGGTGCAGCAGTTCTTGGGCTTTGCGAATTACTACCGGAGGTTTATCCGGGGTTTTGGACAGGTGGCAGCTCCCATCACGTCCCTTCTGAAAGGGGGTCCGGTGCGCCTGCAGTGGTCAGCTGATGCAGACAGGGCCTTTAGGAGACTGAAGGACCTGTTTACGTCGGCTCCGGTGCTGGCACATCCGGATCCCGCATTACCCTTTCAGGTTGAGGTAGACGCGCGTCTGAGGCTGGTATAGGGGCCGTTCTCTCTCAACGGTCCGGCACGCCACCTAAACTCCGCCCCTGTGCTTTTTACTCAAAAAAGCTCAGCCCGGCGGAGCGTAACTATGACGTTGGGGACAGGGAGCTGTTAGCTGTAGTTCAAGCCCTTAAGGTGTGAAGGCATTGGCTTGAGGGGGCTCAACACCCTTTCCTTATTTTGACTGACCATCGGAACCTGGAGTACATCCGGGCAGCGAGGAGACTGAACCCTCGCCAGGATCGATGGAGTATGTTTCTCACCAGGTTCGTATTTAAAATCACGTACATCCCTGGGTCCCAGAATGGTAAGGCAGATGCGCTGTCCCGGCGGTATGACACGGAGGAGAGGTCCGTTGAGCCTACTCCCATACTACCGGAGTCTTGCCTTGTGGCACCGGTGGTGTGGGAGGTCGATGCCGAAATCGAGCGAGCGTTGCGTACCGACCCCAGCCCTCCACAGTGTCCTGAGGGTCGGAAGTACGTTCCGCTCGAGATTCGGGATCGACTCATTTACTGGGCTCACACGTCACCCTCCTCTGGACATCCGGGTATTGGCCGGACAGTGCATTGCCTTAGCACTAAATACTGGTGGCCCACTTTGGCTAGGGATGTGAGGGTTTATGTCTCCTCCTGCTCGGTGTGCGCCCAGTGTAAGGCGCCCCGACATCTGCCCAGGGGTAAGTTACAACCCCTGCCCGTTCCACAACGACCATGGTCCCACCTCTCGGTGGATTTTGTGACAGACCTTCCCCTCTCTCAGGGGAATACCACCATCCTGGTCGTTGTGGACCGGTTCTCTAAGGCCTGTCGTCTTCTCCCTATGTCATGTCTTCCTACTGCCCTACAGACCGCGGAGGCCTTATTTACCCACGTCTTCCGGCATTACGGGGTACCCGAGGATATAGTGTCTGATCGAGGCCCCCAGTTTACCTCCCGTGTTTGGAGAGTGTTTATGGAGCGTTTGGGGGTCTCGGTTAGCCTTACCTCAGGGTACCACCCGGAGAGTAACGGGCAGGTAGAACGTGTCAACCAGGATGTGGGTAGGTTTCTGAGGTCGTATTGCCAGGGCCGGCCGGAGGAGTGGGTACGGTACATTCCCTGGGCCGAGATGGCCCAGAACTCTCTCCGCCACTCCTCTACCAACCTAACCCCCTTCCAATGTGTGTTAGGTTACCAGCCGGTTCTGGCACCTTGGCAGCAGAGCCAGATCGAGGCTCCTGCGGTGGATGATTGGATGAGGCGCTCGGAAGAGACGTGGAACGCTGCCCACGTCCACCTGCAGCGGGCCGTCCTTCGTCACAAGGCGAGCGCCGATCTCCACCGCAGTGAGGGGCCGGTGTACGCACCCAGAGATCGAGTCTGGCTCTCTACCAGAAACCTACCCCTCCGCCTGCCCTGCCGGAAGCTGGGTCGGCGGTTTGTGGGGCCCTTTAAAGTCCTGAGAAGATTGAACGAGGTGTGTTATAGGTTACATCTACCTGTTGAGTATAAGAATATTAACCCCTCGTTCCATGTGTCTCTTCTCAGGCCGGTGGTAGCTGGTCCACTCCAGGACAATGAGATAGGGGAGACTCCTCCGCCCCCACTGGACATCGAGGGGGCTCCGGCGTACACCGTTCGGTCCATCTTGTCTCCAGTATCTCGTGGAGTGGGAGGGGTACGGCCCGGAGGAGCGGTGCTGGGTGCCGCGGAGGGACATCCTAGACCCATCTCTCCTGTCGGAGTTCCACCGGGACCATCCCGCGCGCCCTGCTCCGCGTCCTCCTGGTCGTCCCCGAGGCCGGGGTCGGCGCACGGCTGGAGCCGCGCGTCAAGGGGGGGGGGTACTGTCACGGTTTCGGCCGAGGCTGCTCCTCCTCCTGGTTCGGGCAGGCTTTGGCGGTCATCGTCCCCGGAGTACTAGCTGCCACCGATCTATGTTTCATGTTCGTTTGGTTTTGTCTTGATGTTGTACACCTGTGTCTTGTTAGTCCTCGTTAGTGTCCTATTTAGTTCTCGTTGTGTGTGTTTGTCTTTGTGTGTGATTGCTCTTCTGTTTTGTGTTGGAGCTACGTACTTCCCTCCAGTGTTTTGGAGAGGTTTTTCGCACATGTTAGTGCGCCGTTTGTTTGACGCCTGTGTGCGCCGTTATTTCGCCTTCGGGCTTATGGTGCTTATTTTCTACGTGAATATTGCACTAAAGTCTTTTGGACTGAACTTCTGCGTCCTGCGCTTGATTCATGCACCACACTCACCTTCAGCACCCCTTGACATGTCCAAAGCATAGGCTACACAGTTGTTACAGTACACATTTGATAGCCTTCATGTTCCTGTTCAATACTAATGGAAATGCTTATTTTATTCAAAGGTTCTTCTGGCCTTTAACGCCAAGAAGATCTACAACTACCACCACTCATTTTCAGAGAACTGCTTTGGGATCCGTGCTGCAAGATGGAGGATCCCTTGAGGTTGCCCCAGAGAAAGCTGAGACCATTGTGAAGGCCTGCGTGGCACTCCATAATTACCTTTGCACTACAGACACTGACAACACAGTCATCAACACGGTACATTCACCCCACGCTTGTTGACCACTCCACACCCACTGGGGACCTGCTTCCAGGAGAGTGGAGACAGCTGGTACAAGGGGACACCAGCTTCCTGGACCCAAGAAACATGTCAGCATACAGGGCAACCAGAGTTGCTATAGACGTGCGCAACAACCTCAAGGACTACTTCCTCACACCAGCTAGTCAAGTGTCTTTCCAGGATGCTGCTGTCCCGCTTGGCACCCTTACAGTGAATGTGGTTTGGAAAACATGTGGGCACATATGTTCTCTTCCTCTGGTTGATGACTGTTTATATATCATGTTGTGAGCTACATACTTGGTTTAGCTGTTTTTCTTATTCACACTTTACAAATCACAATAAAGACTACCATAATGACAGTCACTTCATCCTTGTTGTTTTAGTTTGTCATATTCTTTGGAGGCTAGACCCTCAAGACATTTACCTAACCTTGTGTTGTGTAGTGGCCTTTCAATGAGGACTTTCCCGCTATGGTACATCGGTGAGAATGGCTGTCCATCTGTAGACAATGAGGCTAGACCCCCAAGACATTAACTTCATCTAAATAGCTCATGTACAAAGCAGTACAAGTTTAATAATAATAAGCCATTTAGCAGACGCTTTTATCCAAAGCGACTTACAGTCATGTGTGCATAAATTTTTACGTATGGGTGGTCCTGGGGATCGAACCCACTACCCTGGCGTTACAAGCGCCATGTTCTACCAATTGAGCTACAGAGGACCACAAAGTGACTGATTCAGAACAGTAATATATTATGCCACAACTGTAAATAACCAGATAAATACATTTGCAGACCTTTTTGATATTTATTTAGGAAAATAGTTCAATGTAAAAAGTGAAAAGTGTGATGAAAGGGGAAATAATCTCCTTCCAGCTGTTGTCTTTTGCGTGTTTGTCTGAATACAACCTCATCGAAGGGTTGTAAAGGTTCTCGTGTGTCTCACCAGTTTGCATAGACGCTTCTCAAAACTTGTGACGAAAAAGACATTGCAACACTGTGCTACGCTCTGTTGAACCTCTGTGCGTATTCTGTGTATCCCTTTACATGCAGATAGCTAATGGAAGCCCTCCATGCCAGGCCATTTTCTCCTCTCTGCCCCTGCCTTGTTTCCAATGGCTCATTACCACCTTATGATAATGCTTTCTAAAAGAACATAGGCCTCCTGACTCCACCAAACGTGTGCTTTCTTCTGGCCCTTTCATTTTCTTATCACGCTGTCAGCTCAGGCAAATAAAGAGAGAGCACGCCAGAAGTATACTGATGTATAGAATGGAACATGCATGAGACTGCCTTTAAAAGTACATTGAGGGTGATCCACCAAAATAAGGTGAGTCAACTCAATGTAATTGAGTGAACTCAATGTAATTCAACAATGTAATTTAGCTGTAATTCATTGTTCAAAGCTTCTTTCATAGGCCTACTTGTGTTTCTTGTTTTATAGGTGTTCTGGAACAATCAGGTGGCTTCGCTGTTCAGTAGTTGGAACTTCTCAAACAGTGTTTTGCCTTCTTTACCCCAAGAGAAATGAGACTTCGGGCAAGTTTCTTCCTCAGAGAAGAATCTGGCTTTTCACACACAGCTGGGAATGTGTCAGTTTTATCATCTTGCACAGGACAACTCTGTATTCACTTGTTGTTGATATATTTTTGGAGGCCAACTCTATAACAAGTGTCACTGACTCCTTTGTGTGGCCTTATCACCAACCATTACTTCAGCGCAAAGAGAAACAGTCATACCCATATTGAGAACTTTGCATCATGCACTGGGTGTGCAGTGGCTCTACCAAGATAATTCAGTTGCAATACGTTCACTGGCACTTCAGGCTATAGCAGATTTGTGTTTTTCAAAAGGTTTCTCCAAAATATTAAGCCTTGATAACAACCATAAGAGTTGGTTATACAGCACAACCAGATCTGGGACCAGATTTATTTTGCTTCCTGTGCAAAGATTGACACATTTCAAATGGCATAAACACAATGTTGTTCTGTGTGCTAAACTTCACTGATCCTTTAATCTTCTAATTTTTTCCCTACTAATTCTCTTGTATTCTTCTCTGCATTGTTGGGAAGGGCCCATAATTAACCATTTCACTGTTAGTCTACACCTGTTGTTTACGAAGCATTTGACAAATACAATTTGATTTAATTTAGAAAAGTTTGCATTTGTTCAGCTACAGTCCATGTGAAACATTCAAGGATGTTAAATGGTTTCTCAAGTTGAATAAACAGGATGAAAGAAGCAAGGAGTGCTTTTGTATTGTTGATCGAATTATTCACGTGCCATTTCATCCCTGTTTCGCCATGGGTAGTTACAACGCAGTCCAAAGTATGAAGAGTAGTTTATCACGGAGAGGGCTAATTGAGAAAAGCATTGTTCCTCATTAAATTGCCCATGGCAAGTTGCTCTTTACTGTTCTGTGCGAGAACAGCAAAGTTGCTAGATTGGCAGAATAATTGGGATTACAATGACAAAGCCAAAGCAAGGAGCTCTAAGGAGGTAGTGAATAATCATTTTAAACCGTTGCTCCAAACCCCCAAATCACTCCAAATCCTGCATGCAGGGAAGTGATGCTGAAAGGTGTTCTAGGATTCCAGTTTGCAGCACTCACAATAGCACATTCTAGTATTCAGAAAGAGAACATACGAAGTCAACCTGTTTTGCCAACACGGTTGTTAGGTTATTGCACTATGCAACATTGAGCTATGAGCATATCCAACCCAGTCTATGTAACATGAGCTCTTATGTTATATCAGATTGATAACACCAAATGTAAAGTATTTCCACCTTTTTTAAATAATAATCTCAAATGTTTATAAGCTTATTGCTCTCCACTGTACATGAATCTATGCCTGACTGCAAGGCAGGAGGATATTAATTCTTAATTGCCTCTTCATCTCCTGAAAATGAAACGTCATGCTCTTCCCTCGATCTTATTAGACGTTTTCTTTTCACATTAGTCTTCATTTTATCTTCATTTCGTATGTGGTAAAGAACTCCACAGACAATGCTTTTTTTGCTTCTTTTCATCTCCTGTCTTTATAAAAGGCTCATTGGTATACTACTGGGACCAAATCATAAAACGAATGAAAGATTGTTGAATAGGTTTCTGGATTCATCCCAAGCCAAGTCCAACTGAATATCTCTGTTTCCTCTCTTTTCATTTGAATTCCCCTCTTCAAAATATTAGGTGTCAAATATGCAAACTAACAATCATGCATGTGCACACACGCGCACACACACACACACACACACACAATCCCCCTGTTCCCCAGCACACACACAGACACCCCCCTCCCCCACCTCTCTCCTTTCTAGTTGCAGTGACAGGTGGCTCTTGGGGGTTTGTGCTAAAACGGCTGAACAGCTGCACAAAGGAGCCCCACTGGGTCTTTTTTCTTTGGGGGGGTCCCTCTCAAGCGTGCCGATTACCCCCGATCGCAGCCCCCTCCTTGGCAGATGCTCCTTGAGATCCACAGGTGGGGGATAGCGTGCTTCAGTTGGAACGAGTGGAGAGATCCATTATGGAGAAGCTTGTACATTTTGTATATTTTTCAGTGCATGATGAACTAATGAAATTAAGAAATCTAAACACGGATTTCTGCTCTGCTTCTATTTGGTATGCAGTTGGCGTTTTCTAAATTACCTTATAAGGCCCATTAGACTGCATAATAGATATTATTGGAATACTGTAGTAGAACATACTAAAGAATTGTGAAGAGGCTCATTTTGTTATAGTTTTGGCACAGATTGGCATGGTGTTTCTGTGAGCACAATCATTGCAGTAAAAACTCTTATCTTGGGTGGAACATGGCTTGTTTAACAAGTCCTGATATAAATCAAATCCATCACAGCAAAACAAAAAGGTCAGATTCATACACAAGAACACCGAGTAGAGTTTTCTCTCTACAAAGAACATTATATATCGTAGCAATGTATGCAGGATAACTTTATCATATAATTTGTTGAAATGTTCCATTATTTTACTATAAAGGAGAAACATGTTCATGCCAACTATTGTGTCTTGCCAAACCATGTGCCAATAATTGTGCCATTGTGCACTCTCTTGTTTTCACTGCATGTGCCCTCACTGTCCAAATCCCCAGCTAATTTCTAATCCCTCAGACTGGAATGGTCGACTGAATCAGCATCTTTTACACACTGTGATGACAATCCGAATTAAAATGAGTGCACATCCCACTCCTGAGTCAAAGGTCAAGAGATTTAGGGGTGAAAGGTTGTGCATGTTGGTGACCTAATTCCTAGGGACTAGGGTCAGTCTAGGCCTACCTGAGATGCACACTCAGAAGGGATAGGGCTTAAGTTTTGAACAATACGTGTTCAGAGAATATCATTCTCACATGGTACTATGTTGCATTTTCTAAAGTCAGTTTCCATTGATTATGGCCTTGAACTGGTGGGGGCTTTCACAAACTTCTACAAACGTGTAGTCCCAGAGAGTGTGGTCACTGTGGTGTGTTGATGTTGTTTTGAAATTGTGCAGACTAAGACTAAGGCATTAATCATAAGGCAAAACCCTGGCCTGACTTTTGGAAATGCCAACATAAAGTAACAACTGAATTTAGTCAGCAGTCTCATTTTCATTTCTGCCAGAGACAACTTTCAGAAATTGCATTTTTGTCCCCCCAAGTTTTATCATTGGAATGTGATACAAAACGAGGCTACAGTGTGCTTTAGGACCATGTGGACGTCTCCAAGCGGTCAGGTCGGCTGTTTGGAGTGTTTATCTGACTGGATTAAAAATAATAATACTATTAATAATTATGCCCCCCCCCCACTTCTAAAACCAAAGTTGCGCCCCTGGCCAGAGATAATACAAGTTAAACACTTGGGGAGAGTGAATTATACTTTAGGTTATACTTATTTCATGGTCAATAGCTGGACAATAAGTGTGCCAAAATATACTGAACAAAAATACACTGCTCAAAAAAATAAAGGGAACACTTAAACAACACAATGTAACTCCAAGTCAATCACACTTCTGTGAAATCAAACTGTCCACTTAGGAAGCAACACTGATTGACAATACATTTCACATGCTGTTGTGCAAATGGAATAGACAACAGGTGGAAATTATAGGCAATTAGCAAGACACCCCCAATAAAGGACTGGTTTTGCAGGTGGTGACCACGGACCACTTCTCAGTTCCTATGCTTCCTGGCTGATGTTTTGGTCACTTTTGAATGCTGGCGGTGCTTTCACTCTAGTGGTAGCATGAGACGGAGTCTACAACCCACACAAGTGGCTCAGGTAGTGCAGCTCATCCAGGATGGCACATCAATGCGAGCTGTGGCAAGAAGGTTTGCTGTGTCTGTCAGCGTAGTGTTCAGAGCATGGAGGCGCTACCAGGAGACAGGCCAGTTATCTGGAGACGTGGAGGAGGCCGTAGGAGGGCAACAACC
The DNA here is from genome assembly GCF_020615455.1 of Coregonus clupeaformis. Taxonomy (NCBI): domain Eukaryota; kingdom Metazoa; phylum Chordata; class Actinopteri; order Salmoniformes; family Salmonidae; genus Coregonus; species Coregonus clupeaformis. The sequence goes on along the minus strand of NC_059208.1, from coordinate 66,299,988 downwards.
CAGCAGCAGGACTGCTACCTCCGCCTTTGTGCAAGGAGGAGCAGGAGGAGCACTGCCAGAACCCTGCAAAATGACATCCAGCAGGTCACAAATGTGCATGTGTCTGCTCAAACGGTCAGAAACAGACTCCATGAGGGTGGTATGAGGGCCCGACGTCCACAGGTGGGGGTTGTGCTTACAGCCCAACACCGTGCAGGACGTTTGGCATTTGCCAGAGAACACCAAGATTGGCAAATTTGCCACTGGCGCCCTGTGCTCTTCACATATGAAAGCAGGTTCACACTGAGCACGTGACAGACGTGACAGAGTCTGTAGACGCCGTGGAGAACGTTCTGCTGCCTGCAACATCCTCCAGCATGACCAGTTTGGCGGTGGGTCAGTCATGGTGTGGGGTGGCATTTCTTTGGGGGGCCACACAGCCCTCCATGTGCTCGCCAGAGGTAGCCTGACTGCCATTAGGTACCGAGATGAGATCCTCAGACCCCTTGTGAGACCATATGCTGGTGCGGTTGGCCCTGGGTTCCTCCTAATGCAAGACAATGCTAGACCTCATGTGGCTGGAGTGTGTCAGCAGTTCCTGCAAGAGGAAGGCATTGATGCTATGGACTGGCCCGCCCGTTCCCCAGACCTGAATCCAATTGAGCACATCTGGGACATCATGTCTCGCTCCATCCACCAACGCCACGTTGCACCACAGACTGTCCAGGAGTTGGCGGATGCTTTAGTCCAGGTCTGGGAGGAGATCCCTCAGGAGACCATCCGCCACCTCATCAGGAGCATGCCCAGGCGTTGTAGGGAGGTCATACAGGCACGTGGAGGCCACACACACTACTGAGCCTAATTTTGACTTGTTTTAAGGACATTACATCAAAGTTGGATCAGCCTGTAGTGTGGTTTTCCACTTTCATTTTGAGTGTGACTCCAAATCCAGACCTCCATGGGTTGATAAATTTGATTTCCATTGATAATTTTTGTGTGATTTTGTTGTCAGCACATTCAACTATGTAAAAGTTTTTAATAAGATTATTTCATTCATTCAGATCTAGGATGTGTTATTTTAGTGTTCCCTTAATTTTTTTGAGCAGTGTATAAACGCAACATGCAACAATTTCAAAGATTTTAGAGTTACAGTTCATAGAAGGAAATCAGTCAATTGAAATAAATAAATTAGGCCCTAATCTATGGATTTCACATGACTGGGCAGGGGCGCAGCCATGTGTGGGCCTGGGAGGGCATAGGCCCACTCACTTGGGAGCCAGGCCCAGCCAATTGGAATTAGTTTTTCCCCACAAAACGGCTTTATTATAGACAGAAATACTCCTCAGGAACCCCCCTCCCCTCCCCTCCTCAGACGATCCCGCAGGTAAGAAGCCAGACGTGGAGGTCCTGGGCTGGCGTAGTTGTATGTGTTCTGCGGTTGTGAGGCCGTTTGGATGTACTGCCAAATTCTCTAAAACAACGTTGGAGGTGGCTTATGGTAGAGAAATTAACATTCAATTATCTGGCATCAACTCTGTTGGACATTCCTGCAGTCAGCATGCCAATGGCACACTCCCTCAAAATGTGAGACATCTGTGGCATTGTGTTGTGTGACAAAACTGCAAATTTTAGATTGACATTTTATTGTCCCCAGCACAAGGTGCACCTATGTAATAATCATGCTGTTTAATCAGCTTCTTGATATGCCACACCTGTCATGTGGATGGATTATCTTGGCAAAGGAGAAATACTCACTAACAGGGATGCAAACAAATTTGTGCACAACATTTGAGAGAAATACGCTTTTTGTGCGTATGGAACATTTCTGCGATCTTTTATTTCAGCCCATGAAACACGGGACCAACTCTTTACATGTTGTGATATAATTTTTGTTCATTACATGTTGAAAATAGGATAATGTCAATGATGTGGGTCTTATTGCTTATGGAACTAGCGCCTAACAATGCATTAAAATGTCAAACAAGTCCACAAATAATTCAAATGTAAAAAAAGAAAAAAAGAAGAAGCTACAAACAAGAAATCAAGAACATCGGGACCAATCCAACTAACAACTAGCATTGTAACAGTAATCAAAATGCAATCTATACGTATTTACACCGGAAAAATTTACACAAGATATAGGCCTACTAAGAATGAGCAGTGTATAAACGCAACATGCAACAATTTCAAAGATTTTACTGAGTTACAGTTCATAGAAGGAAATCAGTCAATTGAAATAAATAAATTAGGCCCTAATCTATGGATTTCACATGACTGGGCAGGGGCGCAGCCATGTGTGGGCCTGGGAGGGCATAGGCCCACTCACTACAGCAGTAGATAGGCTATATTAGAGTGAGCTATGTCATACATGATTCCATATGTGTTATTTAATAGTTTTGATGTCTTCACTATTATTCTACAATGTAAAAATAAAGAAAAACCCTTGAATGAATATGTGTGTCCAAACTTTTGACTGGGAGTGTATGTCACGAATACAGTTTATAAATACTCAGTGTGAAACGGGAAGTGACCAGTGGTTCAATGTCTCTCTATATGACACGGGACAGCAGCGTTGGCTTTGTGTGTGTGTGTGTGTGTGTGTGTGTGTGTGTGTGTGTGTGTGTGTGTGTGTGTGTGAGTGAGTATGAGGAATGTGTGTATGTGATTGCTTGTGTGTTTGGTTTGTGTTAGTGAGTGTGCATCACCTGGTAGGCTAGTCTACTAAGTGATGCACTAATAATTCGGCTACCATAAGTGACTTCTAAAGAATGGCTTTGAAAGCATTTGTTTTCAATGTTGTTTGGGTGATAGCATCGTTGAAGCAGTGGTCATGCATTGAACACATGAAAAGCAATGAATTACTTTACACTGGAATGGACCAGAGGTTGTATTCTTTTTAAATAAACGGATGGCTCCATTTGGAATGACAGGGGTATACATTTGATTAATATGTGAAGTATTTGATTAAACACGTTTAGACATGCACATAGTCAAATATAAGTAATTACAACATAGTAATACAAATATATGTTATTCACGGTGAATTAGATAATGCGGTAGAAAGATTGAAGATAAATGTGATCCATAACATATTCACACCCCTACTGGTTATGGAACAGTCCGATCCAGAGGCCAGCATCCGACGGTCCGTACAATGAGCATACCGCCAACAGTTGTGTCGGTTTTACTTATTTCCCCTCCCCCTCTATATCTTTCTGATCCTAAGCAATTTGGGAACGTTGATGGTATTGCAGCCAACATAGTTTCCAGCCAAAAGCATTGTTATTCTGTGTGCGGCACAGTTTTTATTTTTGAAAGAGCGCTACCTACCGCGTTCGTTTCCCATTTGGAAATAGGGGTAGACTGCGCGCGCTGGTGAGCAACTAGAGTGACTCAACCAAGTTTCCCTTCTGTCTGAGGAATGAGTATACATACGGTCGGGAGAGGACGAGCCGAAAGCGCATGATTGAATGAATAAAATGGAAAGCAAAGACCTCGACACCGATTTGGTGGGAAATGCGTTGCCTGAATCAACATGTAAGTTACCTATTATTTTATTGAGCCTCGTGTAAATTTCACGCGCGTTGAAACGTTTCTTGTTCGGTCTGTCAATGCATTCCAGGATTTTCTGGTGACGTTTCTCACGTATCTCCCGACAAACTTTGTATCGAATGATGATTTTATCGGTAATTTGCACGGTCGTTGTGCGTGTGAATGTGAAGTTGTTTGAGATCAAACGAGCTTAATTTCTTCTCAGTTGTATCATTGTTAGGCTATGTGTGGCGTAGTCTAATAAGGGTTATTTCCACGCTGTAAACGTGTAACAACACATAGTCAATAGGAAGGAACTAGAGGAAGCAGAGCTATACATTCACCACAGCATAGGCTAGTCCTGATTGACTCCCGTCCAAAAAGCCTCCACAATACAGCCTAGTCTACTGCCACACTGCTAATTCTTCTCTAATCCGTATGACAACAACAAAAACACATGGGAATATTCTGGGTTTAAATCACTGGATTTTCCTCAACAGGTTTCTCAACAAATGTATGACGAGTGTCTCTAACAGCCTAACCCAAACACTGTCCATTCGAGCAAAACTGAATTAATAATAATTAATACAGCGGCGCTTAATGAGGTAATCTCTGTCCCCTCCCCATGTTGACATTATGCGGTCACTGGTCTGGGATCCGCTCCGTTTCCCCCTCAACCGGCTTATCACATGAGCACCCATCAACCGGGTAATGAACGGCTTCAGTTCTGTGCCATTTGATCTTGACTAGCCTAGTTCTAATGCAGGGATTCATGGTTCATATATCTTTAATCCAGGTGCCTTCTGATCTGTAAATGGATACACAAATGATCACTGTGATTTAGCCTACTGAGATCAGATGCCCTTTAATCAGAAGTGCAGAGCCAAGGTGAAGGCAGGACCCAACTTCATCATCTGTCCAGATTGATTGATTTACTCTTGAAGTTCTATGATTTTATATGTCCCAGAGCTAGTGTTCAAGGACAAAGTTATCCACTGGATATTATAAGCAGTATGCTGTCATTCTGTCAGTGGGCTTTTGCATAAGAGTGTTTAACAGTGACGGGTCAAAACGGATGTGGCAGGAGTATGAGTGCAGTTGTGCATTCCCTTCGGGCACACGTGTTGTATACACACACACTCACACACACCATAACCCTGTATTTGTCAGATGAGAGATGATCAGAGTAGCATGGATTGTCGCATTGTTCAGGATATGCCTCCTCGCCTCAATGGCTGTTCATGTGTCATCATCATGCATAAGGACTATTATGAAGTATAATTATGAGTGAGTGAAGGACTTTTTGGCTGAAGACCAGAGCACAGCCATGGATGACATCCAGTTAAGAGGGTGTCAGTGGCTATTTCAATGTTCCACTTTACACAGCCAGATAAGCAGCCCTATTTGAATACATGAAGATAGGTTTATTGTGAAATAGAGGACAATGCACTTTCTCTCTGAATCAGACATACCTGATAATCACCAGGCCTATTTTGTGTAATAGCCTGTTGGCCAATTACCTCTGTGTGAGTAATAATACTCCCAGTAATGAATAGGGTGGCTGGGGTTGGATAACTAAGATCCTCAAAATAAAACCTCCCCAGATGGAAAAAGATGGAATTACTCAGATTCTCATACAATTCATGAGTGGATGTAGTTGTGTCATAATGCAGGTGAGGTGGTGTTACTGGTTAGAACTGAGGTTGTCTAAGAGCTAGAACCATGGTATTGACCCATTACCCTGCTCTGCTAGTAGGACACACACACACAATGGACAACAGTGTCCAACCAAGAGCTTCCTTCCTACTTCTTGTGGGCTGCTGGATGGGTGGGTTGTTACTTGTTTTGCCTGAGATTCATAAAAAAGGAGCTCCACCTTGTTGACCGTGGGAACCTTGACCAGACTCTGCTGTATCTATCTAGCAGCTATGTAATTGAAAGCCTGGTCCTAGATCCGTTTGTTTGGTCTTGCCAACTTATATGGTCATTGGATGACAATGACAATAGGAGTTGGCTACAGCACATACAAGTCTGGAACCAGGCTATGTCATTGAAGGCTGTGTCCAGGAAACGCCATCATCATTATTTAATTTTTTTAGCCTGCAGTATTTTTTCTTTGTTTTGCCTGCAGTATTCTTCTTCTATGATCTCTGCCCCTTGACACTGATCAGAAGCTGTTTCTGAAGCTGCCTTGAATGATTCATGGGGAACATGTAACATGAGCTAAAAATGTAACAAAGAGACGACTCATGCATGCAGCCCTCTCTGACTGACAGGTCCTGTTAAAGATCTTAGTCAATCTTCATCGTCGCATTCCTCAAGCAGGGGGACACCTATTTGTCAAGTCTTAGCGGAACTCTGTTGTCGTCTGAGAACATATATAGAAGTGATTTACCCAACTTCAGTAGGATACTTAATCAATATTTTAATGTCATCTGGTTGGAGACTTTTTCAATATCTAAGGATTTTGAATAGGTTATTGTGGCAGTCATTCATTCACACCTTGGAGGACAGACTACCTTTGTAGCTAACCAAAGCCAGACATGTTTTTCTGTGTTGTACTAGAAGTGGGCTGGAATATATAGCCTGCCCTACCCATTTGTGTTAGCAGAGTGTGCCTCTGAAGTGCATTGTTTATGATTGCTAATGCTACTACGTTCAACTAGCAAGTAGCATAGAATACCGTTGATAGGATCCACTCATTGGTGTGAACGGTGAATCAGAGGCCCTTGCAGTGTGGCTGCTGTTGTAGAGAGTCTCTTTAGTCCTGCCCAGGCATTGTGGAATTCCGCCTTCGTCAGGACTTTTGAAGAACATCTTCTAATCCTTCTTTTCTTTAGGGCTGTGTCCCAAATGGCACACACACACACACACACAGAGTATGCTCTACTCATCAGAGAGGGCTATAAAAATAACATCTGTCTGAAATGGTTACTGTAGATGTCAGACAGTACAGGGCATATCATATAGAATTCAGGCTTCACCTTCTGAAGAACTTGTCAGGTGCCTGTGAGGAGCAAAGTGAAGAGAAGCCGTCTTGATGTATGAACTCTGGAGGCAGATCATGTGAATGTTGATGTGTTTCGTACTGGCATGTTCTGATATATACTGTAAATCTCAAGTGTGTAACTGCACAGTTAATGGTAACTACCTTTAAACTAATTGAGGGTTAGCCATAGTATCACAGTTTAGGCTTACTTTAGATCTTGACAACGTGTGTCATATTGGGTCACGCACTTGCTGATGCACTGTAATGGTCAATAGATCTAATCAACAGATCAATTAACATTAAGGTCAATACTGTTTGTTGTGTGTTTATTCCAAATTGCACTATACATGTAAGTTGCCCCATGAATCAATATCAAATATTGGAAGTGATGCAGACAATTACATTGATGGAAGTTACAACCTATCTGTAATATTAAAGCTGATCTACCCCCTAAAATAAAATATCAAATATTGCTGTGACTGTACTTGCATTGTTATGGAGATATTTGAGCCTAGCTGAGCGAGAGTGTCTTCTGCCTAAAGCTTCATAGCTTGTTCACTAAGTTCCATGTTGTAGCCTACTGTTACTAGCCCTAGTTTGTACAAACACGCTCGTCATCCGGAGGATAAAGAGTCTTAGCAGACTGACAGGGAAACAAACCGTAGTATCTGACAGGACTTTTTCTATTGTGTAACCCAGTCAGGGAGCCCCAGCACCACCAGCCCTGTCAGGCTGTCAGGACTGCAGTGAACAGGATCACTCAGCCAGCTACACAGGCACAGCTTCAGCCTCAGGAGCTGCTCTTACGTAATTAGGAGAATATGTGAATTGTAAAGCCAGTGTCCCGTTTTTTGGAGCGAAAGCTGCATTATTGAGTATATTTATGAATCAGTTAGAGATTGGTGGGCTAGGAGTCTCACGTTGACACACTTTTCAGGTTTTTTCTACTCAGCTATTTCAGAACGAACGTGAGAAAGATGGAAATTGAGGTTTGTGGACTGGAGACCAATGCCGTCTAAGATTTGGCGGATTTGTCAAATTTCCAGGTTCACATGTAAGAAATGTCCACATGTGAAAATCACATTTGCTGTTTCACATGTAAGAAAACTCAAAATGTGAAAACCTCACTTTGACATGTGGAATTGCATGTCAACAAAAATCTAATTTGCAGTTTCATATGTGAAAATCTTTTTCACATGTGAACTTGCAATTCCACATGTGAACGTTTTTCACACATGAAACTGCACATTTTTCTTATCTTTGGTTATGTTACCCTGGCCTTTGCATTCGCTGCCTTTTTTCCAGTTGCTAGTTTTGGAACATTCCTTCCAGCAACACATCCCACTGCTGGTTTGCCTCTGAAGCTAAACAGGGTCGGTTCTGGTCGGCCCTGGTTCGGAGACCAGATGTAGCTGAAAGTGGTGAAAATGTGAGAAATAAATGTGCGGGGAAAACATTCCACAACAATTTACATGTGAAACTTCACACGTGTCTGAAAACCTTTTTTTTTCTTCTTCACATTAATTTTGTGTTCTTTTTTTGTAAGGGTGATCACAAATGTAAACATTGCTGTCGTATAGAGATGTAGCCTAAGATTGGTCTTCTAGCCACAAATTAGGTGTCAGATTTGATATATGGAGAAATATCTGTGGGGATGCGATCATCTTGAGATTCTAACAACGTCATTGTTGGATCAACTTGTTTTGCATAACTTTCCTCAGAAAATACTTTATTTCAACTGGACATACGGATATTACCATACATTATTCCTGCACAGTTGTGAATGAGTCAGTGAGTGGATGAGTCTATATAGGTTGTACATCCTACTATAGCCTAGTTGTTGCAGTGTTCCTTCGCTTCATCAACATCAAAGCTGGCCTATAAAATACGTGTTGTTGCTGCTGTGTGTGTCGATGAGCTTCCAGCTCGCACAGAAATAGTTCATCCTCTCTGAAGATTTCAATTTGCTCACAGACTGAGATTTCAACAAGGGGCACATTTTTAATCTCTTGATTTGAGGGAGGACGGGAGAGATGTCGAGCAAATAGAAAGTATTTTTCGTTATATAATCTCATTTATCATTTCACTCCTCTGTTTTATAATCTCATTTATTTATTACCGGTTACAGTGCAGAAGGAAGACCCACCAGAAGGACGAAGGCTCTATATCCAGTATAATCCAGTTAATTCCATATGTATGGTTCCTCTACCCAAGATTATGTTGCCAATCAAATGCCCTGTTTCCCAACATATTAATCCAGTTTACTTTTTGGGAAGAATTGAGAAGTATTTGCATGGTTAGAAGGATTAGGCAAATCCTAAATCCCCGATAGAATTTGGAAATAATATCAGCAGAATAAGGAGAAGGATTTACCTTGCTATCCTATTTAAGAGGTATGGCTCGTTGCTCGAATGCTGATGGAATGTAGTATAGGAACAGGAGTTTTCCAGACCACTCAACCTAACCAGGGAAAACTCTGGGCCCTAGTAATGCTGGTATGTTGTTGGTGCAGGAGGGAAGATGATTTAGAAGGATAGGGTTAGGAAGTAGTCCTCCTCGCCCACATGTTCAAAAAGTCCATGCTCAGCAAAATGCACAGCAGAGGTGGGGTTTGAATGAGGACCGGAGAGAAGAAAAAGAGAGGAGAAAAGAGAAGGAGAGGCCACAGAGTGACAGAAATCATGCCAGATTTGGTGTCAGGTCTTTAAACAACAGGCAAGTCTGTGTCGCTAGAGAGGCTAATGTTCTTCCAATGCTAACAATGCATGGGTGGCGTATCGCTCTTTCTTCCGGTGCAGGGGCCTCCCTGTTTGTGTGTGTGCGTGCTAGCGGGCATGTTTGTGTGTGTATGTGTATGTTTTCAGCGTGGTGTTTCTCCCTCAGAGGAAGAGTTTCAGTGGGGGTGGAGAAGAGGTAAAGAAGAGCCAAAGAGATGTGGAGAAGAGGTAAAGAGATGAAGGAGAGCTCAGTGAAAATATATATTCTCCAGGGCTAAACTTCCGAACCCCACACATAGAGATTGCATCATGTCAGCAATGGTCCCCTCTACAGCACCCAGCTGGTGTAAATCACACCACTCACGCTTACCTCAGACATTGACTTCTCACAGGGGAGTGGATTTAGCCCTCCAGCCCACCTTACTGGAAACCGGCAACTCTAAGGCTCCATAATATTTTCTCAGGCTGTGTGGATATTTAAGTGTTTTGACTGAATTTTTTTAACTGAATTTGTGAACTTTTGACCCCACTTAAGGTAACGACTAACCGTCATTAAATTGAGCTGATAATAGGTTTTATTGAAGCACTTTTGTGGAATTCCGATTCAGACACGCTCAAAGGTAAACAAAAACATACATGTTTAGACTGAAAACAGGTGAAATAAACTCAGCAAAAAAAGAAACTTGCCTTTTTCAGGACCCTGTCTTTCAAAGATAATTAATACAAATCCAAATAACTTCACAGATCTTCATTGTAAAGGGTTTAAACACTGTCTCCCATGCTTGTTCAATTAACCATAAATAATTAATGAACATGCACCTGTGGAACGGTCATTAAGACACTAACAGCTTACAGACGGTAGGCAATTAAGGTCACAGTTATGAAAACTTAGGACACTAAAGAGGCCTTTCTACTGACTGAAAAACACCAAAAGAAAGATGCCCAGGGTCCCTGCTCATCTGCGTGAACGTGCCTTAGGCATGCTGCAAGGAGGCATGAGGACTGCAGATGTGGCCAGGGCAAAAAATGGCAATGTCTGTACTGTGAGATGCCTAAGACAGCGCTACAGGGAGACAGGACAGATAGCTGATCTTCCTCGCAGTGGCAGACCACGTGTAACAACACCTGCACAGGATCGGAACATCCGAACATCACACCTGCGGGACAGGTACAGGATGGCAACAACAACTGCCCGGGTTACACCAGTTACACCTGCCTTACAACAGGCCTACAATCCCTCCATCAGTGCTCAGACTGTCCGCAATAGGCTGAGAGAGGCTGGACTGAGGGCTTGTAGGCCTGTTGTAAGGCAGGTCCTCACCAGACATCACCGGCAACAACGTTGCCTATGGGCACAAACCCACCGTCGCTGGACCAGACAGGACTGACAAAAAGTGCTCTTCACTGACGAGTCGCGGTTTTGTCTCACCAGGGGTGATGGTCGGATTCGCGTTTATCGTCGAAGGAATGAGCGTTACACCGAGGCCTGTACTCTGGAGCGGGATCGATTTGGAGGTGGAGGGTCCGTCATGGTCTGGGGCGGTGTGTCACAGCATCATCGGACTGAGCTTAATGCAGCTGGTGGCCACACCCGATACTGACTGGTACTTTTGATTTTGACCCCCCCCCCCTTTGTTCAGGGACACATCATTCCATTTCTGTTAGTCACATGACTGTGGAACTTGTTTAGTTTATGTCTCAGTTGTTGAATCTTATTATGTTCATACAAATATTTACACATGTTATGTTTGCTGAAAATAAACGCAGTTGACAGTGAGAGGACGTTTCTTTTTTTGCTGAGTTGAGTTACCTTTCAATCTTTTTATGCTCTGAATTGCATTGCTAGAATTATAACCAGTCATTGGTTATGTTAATTTGGGTGCAAGATCATTGCTTTTAAAATTAATGTGATCGTTTTTCTCGCCCATGCTTCTGATGTTAATTTGGTCTCTTAAGCACTTAAGTTGTATGCATATTCATGCTGATTCACAGTCCCATTACATATGTTATTAGTCACGCTTTTAACAGGGCCTGGCAGTTGGGGAAGCCTCTTCAATTCCTTTGGTCTTCCCCACATAATATTAGCCTTTTGAAATAGGAGACCATTGATGTTTCAGATGGTTCCAGACCTATAATTTCTTTGTGGATCTGTAACTCCAAAGCTCCAGGGATAGTGAATAAAGGCTAATAGCAGATGACAACGAAGTGCTTTGAAGTAAATTGTGTGGCTGAGTTAAATGTAACATATAATCTAATACAAACAGCTAATTTATGGCGGATTGGTTCCCTATAAAGTAATGGTCATTGCTGTATACATCCAGGTTTGTAAATGTAGATCGTCTGAAGAGTTCATGCATTCATGAATTTGTCATCCAAAACATTGGACAAACACTGTAGTAGGGTCTCGACAGAGTGCTACACAGGAATTTAAAACCAAAAGGACACAGAGAGGAAGTGACCGAATACCAGAGCCACATGCTGTCTAATAGCTGACCGCCTGACCCCTCACTCTCAAAACACGAGGGGCCCTGAAACGTACATATCAGCTATTTACAAACCTGCCTCTTTTTTATTCTCTCTTCCCACCCCCTTATTCTCTCTCTCTCTCTTTCTCTATCTCTGTCGCTCCTCTGTAACCTCAGAATAACTCTGAGCCCATGTCGAGGTGCCGTGGCCTAATTATATCACCAATCAGCTGTACCCCACTTCCCTGACTGGGTCTTTGCTGAAAGCGAAGGGTGATGGGAGGAAACTAGCTCTGAACTCCATAGCTGCTTCCTATCCTGCCATTTCCACTCCTCTCAAAATAGCCCAGACAGGCTGATCTGTGCTCTCTTGGTCTTCTGAAAGTCCCAGTCTCCAGACCCATCGGCTAATATTAGACCCAGGCCCTGTTCAGCTAAAGGGCGTGGTACTGTTCTAATAGGCCACCTCAATGTGTTCTCCCCCCTGCACCGATCAGAAAGATCATTTGGTGGTGGTGGCCATCTTGTCAGAAATATCTTGACCCAAATGTTGTGGTAGTCGTTTATTGGTTTATAAAGCACTTTGAACTAAACCTCTGACTGTCCACCAAGTGTCCTGTTGTACTATTGATCCACAGGTTCATAGTCCCAAACCTTGGCTCCATGGAAGATATTTTCCAAGCTTGTCATTGCAGTAAGCTGTCCTAAAATAGTCACGGGTTTCACTAGCCTCCAATGTTGTGGATGATGGAGGCTGTACACCAGGGCTATTCAACCATATTCTTACAGGGGCCAGAATTGAAAAAGGTTATTTACAAGGGGGCCAGAGATTTTCTACATGGGATTACTCTTCCTAAGACCGGTATAAAAAACGATGCACAAACACAATTATAATCTTATAAAGCACTTTTATTAAAATGAAATGTGGCATTTTAAGTGCTTTAAGATTAGCCTTATTCAGTGCATCAAATTGTTTAAATAATGGAACACATTTGTACTTATAACACAGTTGACCTGCATCACATTAAATCATTTCTAATTTCCTGTCCGTTTTACATACATAGCTTCATCTTTTGAAACCTTTTATAAATTGCATATCTCAGTTGACCAGCATCACATTCTGTTCTATTTTCTATTTCAATATTATTTCATTATTTTCTCTGTCTTCTTCTGTTTATTTTTTACAGATTGGAAACATTTTATGCATGGCATATTTCAGTTGACTAGCTTTTGCGGAGAAGTCTCTATCCCTCCCCATCAGTAGAGAACGGGTCCATATAACAAACTGCACAACCTCTGGGGACACTTAAACTCGTCAAATCGAGTTGCAGTTAGCTTTCAGTTTATCTAAAAACTCTGACATCACAGGAGTGATCTGTACTGATGATGACTGAATATAGTTGCACAGTGTAGGGAAATTAAGCATTTTGTTTGGGCTCAAATCAGAGGATTTTTTTTTTTTTTAAATAAGTCAATCATGTCAATAATGGTTTTATCCCTCCCCTGTAGTCTCAAATTAAGTGTATTCAATTGATTGTCACTAAAAAACAAACATTTGATACAAACTCCTCATCAAACATTTTTGCTAGATATGTGTTGGCTTTCTTGTGGCGGCAATCGTGGAGAAAAGCAACTATCTCCTCCCTAAGCTCACATAGGCTGCTCTCTTGACAGCGTTATTACCCTTGCTTAGCCACCGAACATCATTATGTAAAAGTAGATCAGGATGCTCAGCAGACTACGCAACAAGCGATGTTGCATGCAAGTTGATCGGATAAAGTTTATGATAGCCATAACTGAGTCCATGGTGTGTTTTAACTCACCGCTGAGTTACAGTGGGGAAAAAAAGTATTTAGTCAGCCACCAATTGTGCAAATTATCCCACTTAAAAAGATGAGAGAGGCCTGTAATTTTCCTCATAGGTACACGTCAACTATGACAGACAAATTGAGAAAAAAAAATCCAGAAAATCACATTGTAGGATTTTTAATGAATTTATTTGCAAATTATGGTGGAAAATAAGTATTTGGTCACCTACAAACAAGCAAGATTTCTGGCTCTCACAGACCTGTAACTTCTTCTTTAAGAGGCTCCTCTGTCCTCCACTCGTTCCCTGTATTAATGGCACCTGTTTGAACTTGTTATCAGTATAAAAGACACCTGTCCACAACCTCAAACAGTCACACTCCAAACTCCACTATGGCCAAGACCAAAGAGCTGTCAAAGGACACCAGAAACAAAATTGTAGACCTGCACCAGGCTGGGAAGACTGAATCTGCAATAGGTAAGCAGCTTGGTTTGAAGAAATCAACTGTGGGAGCAATTATTAGGAAATTGAAGACATACAAGACCACTGATAATCTCCCTCAATCTGGGGCTCCATGCAAGATCTCACCCCGTGGGGTCAAAATGATCACAAGAACGGTGAGCAAAAATCCCAGAACCACACAGGGGGACCTAGTGAATGACCTGCAGAGAGCTGGGACCAAAGTAACAAAGCCTACCATCAGTAACACACTACGCCGCCAGGGACTAAAACCCTGCAGTGCCAGACGTGTCCCCCTGCTTAAGCCAGTACATGTCCAGGCCCGTCTGAAGTTTGCTAGAGTGCATTTGGATGATCCAGAAGAGGATTGGGAGAATGTCATATGGTCAGATGAAACCAAAATATAACTTTTTGGTAAAAACTCAACTCGTCGTGTTTGGAGGACAAAGAATGCTGAGTTGCATCCAAAGAACACCATACCTACTGTGAAGCATGGGGGTGGAAACATCATGCTTTGGGGGCTGTTTTTCTGCAAAGGGACCAGGACGACTGATCCGTGTAAAGGAAAGAATGAATGGGGCCATGTATCGTGAGATTTTGAGTGAAAACCTCCTTCCATCAGCAAGGGCATTGAAGATGAAACGTGGCTGGGTCTTTCAGCATGACAATGATCCCAAACACACCGCCCGGGCAACGAAGGAGTGGCTTCGTAAGAAGCATTTCAAGGTCCTGGAGTGGCCTAGCCAGTCTCCAGATCTCAACCCTATAGAAAATCTTTGGAGGGAGTTGAAAGTCCGTGTTGCCCAGCGACAGCCCCAAAACATCACTGCTCTAGAGGAGATCTGCATGGAGGAATGGGCCAAAATACCAGCAACAGTGTGTGAAAACCTTGTGAAGACTTACAGAAAACGTTTGACCTGTGTCATTGCCAACAAAGGGTATATAACAAAGTATTGAGAAACTTTTGTTATTGACCAAATACTTATTTTCCACCATAATTTGCAAATAAATTCATAAAAAATCCTACAATGTGATTTTCTGGATTTCTTTTTCTCATTTTGTCTGTCATAGTTGACGTGTACCTATGATGAAAATTACAGGCCTCTCTCATCTTTTTAAGCGGGAGAACTTGCACAATTGGTGGCTGACTAAATACTTTTTTTCCCCACTGTAAGCGCAAAGCACGTTCTGGTGTATCAGGCAATGTAGTGATCTCATCTGTGGTGAAGGAGCCGACAGACGGGCAGACAGACCCTCTACCCCTGTTAGCAGCTCTGATTGGCTGTAACTGGTATGTTGGGTGATATGTATTGACAGCACTTAATGGGCGGGATGACAGGAAAAACGATTCTCCCATTGGAGAATATTGAACAAGGGCGCCTTTTTGGCACTAAACCTATAGTTTTTGCAGGACATTTTGAAGAACCCTTTTTGGTTCCAAGTAGAACCCTTTTGGCTCCAGGTAGAACCCTTTTGAGTTCCATGAAGAACCCCCTGTGGAATGGGTTTTAAATGGAACTCAACTGGTTTCTACCTGGAACTAAAAAGGTTTCTCATATGGGTCAGACAAATAACCCTTTTGGAACCCTTTTTCTCTAAGAGTCTAGGCTTTGAGAGATTACACATTACTCTTATGGTCTTTTGTGTTCTTGTGGAAGCTATAATTAGAGCTCTTGCCAGCATGCAGAGAATCTCTGAATGGTTGGGTGGGACCTTAAAAACCCAAACACTATGCACTAACGAACAAGGACATTTGGACTCTCCTTAATTGTATGTTTGGCGTTGAGACTGTTCACTTGATTACTGTTGGAACCTGATGTTGTTTGCCTGAAGTAATGGCACTGAAAATGACTATGTTTGAACGAAACAACCTCTGTCATCCTCCCACCTACACTACCAGTCAAAGGTTTGGACACACCTACTCATTCAAGGGTTTTTCTTTATTTTTACTATTTTTTACATTGTAGAATAATAGTGAAGACATCAAAACTATGAAATAACACATATGGAATCATGTAGTAACCAAAAAAGTGTTAAACAAATCAAAATATATTTTATATTTGAGATTCTTTAAATAGTCACCCTTTGCCTTGATGACAATTTTGCACACTCTTGGCATTCTCTCAACCAGCTTCATGAGATAGTCACCTGGAATGCATTTCAATTAACAGGTGTGCCTTCTTAAAAGTTAATTTGTGGAATTTATTTCCTTCTTAATGCGTTTGAGCCAATCAGTTGTGTTGTGACAAGGTAGGGGGGTATACAGAAGATAGCCCTATTTGGTAAAAGACCAAGCCCATATTATGGCAAGAACAGCTCAAATAAGCAGAGAAAAATGACAGTGCATCATTACTTTAAGACATGAAGGTCAGTCAATACGAAAATTGTCAAGAACTTTGAAAGTTTCTTAAAGTGCAGTCGCAAAAACCATCAACCGCTATGATGAAACTGGCTCTCATGAGGACCGCCACAGGAATGGAAGACCATGAGTTACCTCTGCTGCAGAGGATAAGTTCATTAGAGTTACCAGCCCAAATAAATGCGTCACAGAGTTCAAGTAACAGACACATCTCAACATCAATTGTTCAGAGGAGACTGTGAATCAGGCCTTCATGTTCAAATTGCTGCAAAGAAACCACTACTATAGGACACCAATAAGAAGATGAGACTTGCTTGGGCCAAGAAACACGAGCAATGGACATAAGACCGGTGGAAAATTGTCCTTTGGTCTGGAGTCGAAATTTGAAATTTTTGGTTCCATCAGCCGTGGCTTTGTGAGATGTGGTGTGGGTGAACGGATGATCTCGGCATTTGTATTTCCCACCGTAAAGCATGGAGGAGGAGGTGTTATGGTGTGGGGGTGCTTTGCTGGTGACACTCTGTGATTTATTTTGAATTCAAGGTACACTTAACCAGCATGGCTACCACAGCATTCTGCAGTGATACGCCATCCCATCTGGTTTGGGCTTAGTGGGACTATCGTTTGTTTTTCAGCAGGACAATGACCCAACACACCTCCAGGCTATGTAAGGGCTATTTGACCAAGAAGGAGAGTGATGGAGTGCAGCATCAGATGACCTGGCCTCCACAATCCCCCGGTTGGGACGAGTTGGACCGCAGAGTGAAGGAATAGTGAAGGAAAAGCAGCCAACAAGTGCTCAGCATATATATGAACTCCTTCAAGACTGTTGGAAAAGCATTCCAGGTGAAGCTGGTTGAGAGAATGCCAAGCTTGTGCAATGCTGTCATCAAGGCAAAGGCTGGCTATTAGAAGAATCTCAAATACAGTGGGGAAAAAAAGTATTTAGTCAGCCACCAATTGTGCAAGTTCTCCCGCTTAAAAAGATGAGAGAGGCCTGTAATTTTCATCATAGGTACACGTCAACTATGACAGACAAAATGAGAAAAATAAATCCAGAAAATCACATTGTAGGATTTTTAATGAATTTATTTGCAAATTATGGTGGAAATTAAGTATTTGGTCAATAACAAAAGTTTCTCAATACTTTGTTATATACCCTTTGTTGGCAATGACACAGGTCAAATGTTTTCTGTAAGTCTTCACACACTGCTGCTGGTATTTTGGCCCATTCCTCCATGCAGATCTCCTCTAGAGCAGTGATGTTTTGGGGCTGTCGCTGGGCAACACGGACTTTCAACTCCCTCCAAAGATTTTCTATGGGGTTGAGATCTGGAGACTGGCTAGGCCACTCCAGGACCTTGAAATGCTTCTTACGAAGCCACTCCTTCGTTGCCCGGGCGGTGTGTTTGGGATCATTGTCATGCTGAAAGACCCAGCCACGTTTCATCTTCAATGCCCTTGCTGATGGAAGGAGGTTTTCACTCAAAATCTCACGATACATGGCCCCATTCATTCTTTCCTTTACACGGATAAGTCGTTCTGGTCCCTTTGCAGAAAAACAGCCCCAAAGCATGATGTTTCCACCCCCATGCTTCACAGTAGGTATGGTGTTCTTTGGATGCAACTCAGCATTCTTTGTCCTCCAAACACGACGTGTTGAGTTTTTACCAAAAAGTTCTATTTTGGTTTCATCTGACCATATGACATTCTCCCAATCCTCTTCTGGATCATCCAAATGCACTCTAGCAAACTTCAGACGGGCCTGGACATGTACTGGCTTAAGCAGTGGGACACGTCTGGCACTGCAGGATTTGAGTCCCTGGCGGTGTAGTGTGTTACTGATGGTAGGCTTTGTTACTTTGGTCCCAGCTCTCTGCAGGTCATTCACTAGGTCCCCCCGTGTGGTTCTGGGATTTTTGCTCACCGTTCTTGTGATCATTTTGACCCCACGGGGGTGAGATCTTGCGTGGAGCCCCAGATCGAGGGAGATTATCAGTGGTCTTGTATGTCTTCCATTTCCTAATAATTGCTCCCACAGTTGATTTCTTCAAACCAAGCTGCTTACCTATTGCAGATTCAGTCTTCCCAGCCTGGTGCAGGTCTACAATTTTGTTTCTGGTGTCCTTTGACAGCTCTTTGGTCTTGGCCATAGTGGAGTTTGGAGTGTGACTGTTTGAGGTTGTGGACAGGTGTCTTTTATACTGATAACAAGTTCAAACAGGTGCCATTAATACAGGTAACGAGTGGAGGACAGAGGAGCCTCTTAAAGAAGAAGTTACAGGTCTGTGAGAGCCAGAAATCTTGCTTGTTTGTAGGTGACCAAATACTTATTTTCCACCATAATTTGCAAGTAAATTCATTAAAAATCCTACAATGTTATTTTCTGGATTTTTTTCTCTCAATTTGTCTGTCATAGTTGACGTGTACCTATGATGAAAATTACAGGCCTCTCTCATCTTTTTAAGTGGGAGAACTTGCACAATTGGTGGCTGACTAAATACTTTTTTCCCCACTGTATAAAATACATTTGGATTTGTTTAACACTTTTTTGGTTGCTACATTATTCCATATGTGTTATTTCATAGTTTTGATGTCTTCACTATTATTCTACAATGTAGAAAATAGTACAAATAAAGACAAACCCTTGAATGAGTAGGTATGTCCAAACTTTTGACTGGTAGTGTACCTCACGCAGGAACACACACAGTCCCAGACATCCCTATCTTCAGCAACTGTCAACAAAGTCTTAATGACACAAAATGACACCAATAGTGGTGCCTGGTTTTCATCAATGTACGATCTAGCTACATTATATGTAAGCTTGTGGAATTTAGCATTGTAGTTCGGTAAAAGTTTGAACCAGCTCTTTTGTTCATCTCTGTCTGTTGGCGCCAAATCACTGCTGAGTTAGAAACCTAACCCTCTGGGATAGTAGGAATTTTGGCTGTGTCACTCGTTGGGGATGTACAGAGAGAAGAGGAATAGCAGATAGCAGAGATGTTCAATGCAGGTTTGACTTATCAGCCATCCAGGCACAGCTGTGTTTTGTAATGGGCATCTGGCCAACAACAAGGTAATGTGATTGAAGTCTCTTGTAAGCATTACTATTTGAACTGCATCTGATTATCTGATGTAAACCCCCTCGATCTACCAGTTAAGGCTCTACAGTCTTGGAATGTGATGTTACGGTAATTTCACTATGGCATTACACTTTGTTACTGGTTTTTCCTTTTCTTTCCCTTATTATTTATTTTTCGTATTGTTTTTGATATGTCCATTTTGTATATTACCCAGCCAGTTACTACTCACTTCCTAGAACAGTGAAGTTGTCGATGTATACCCTGCTAGTCGGATACATCTTGAGGACTGTGCCTTCAAATGCTCCATTAAATATTGATTGTTCAATTAAGGGGGCTTTGGCACAATCAGTTGAGTTTGTTTGTAGAGGTTTTGTACACATCAAAACTTAAAACCACCCCATTTACAGCCACTAAACAGTAACTCCTCCTAGCTAATGCCCCGTGCTGTGACGATCCCGGCTGTCTGAGTCGGGTCCTGTCTGGTGACTAGTGTTCCTGCTCGTATTCTCCAGTTTCCCGAGGGTTCGGGAACGCTCCGGGGAGCGCTCTGGTTTTCCGCACCTGCATCCCATCAGCAATCTGCACACCTGGTCCTGATCATCACCCTTCTTAGGCTCTGGGCCAACATCCAGTTCCTGCCGGATCGTTAGCCATGAACAGTATGTTTGTCAGCGTATCAGCCTTTGAGTTCTAGCGTTAGTTTTGTTGTTTTGCACCTTGTTGATTTGCTGTGTACTCACCTCCGTTTTGTTCTGTCTGCAGTCTCTCACCCGGAACCTTCACCCAACCTCTGCCTGATGGTCGGCGGCTGCCGAGCCAGTACCGGACCAACCACTGCACCTTCAACAACCCATCCACGCCACCCGCTCTGTTCCCTGGATTATTCAGCTTCACTCGGACTCTATAAATAAACACTCACCTTTGTCTCACGTACCGTGTCCTGGTCTGCTTCTGGGTTCTGGCTTAGTTAACCGTGACAGAACGATCCGGCCAGTAATGAACCCAGCGGACCTGGACTCTGTTCGCCATGCTATTACCCAGCAGGAGAAGATGTTGGGCTATCATAGCACGGTACTACAGGAGATCGCGTTGTCAGTTCGGAACCTTTCTACCGGTCTGACGGAGGTCCAGAACCAACGCAAGTGTCCGGTGGAGGATCCACTACCGGTTTCACCCATCTCGCCTGCCGCTTCTGAAGCTGTGTCCATCCGTGAGCCCAAGGTTCCGACGCCGGAGAAGTATGAGGGAGAGCTGGGAAGATGCCGTTCCTTCCTTATGCAGTGTGGACTAGTGTTCGATCTACAGCCCTACTCTTATGCCACAGACAAGGCTAGGATAGCCTTTGTGATTGAGTTGCTGCGTGGTCGAGCGCTGGAGTGGGCTTCAGCCGTTTGGGAACGACAGGATCCCTGCATGGCTTCATACCAGGGGTTCGCGGCCGAGATGAGGAAGCTCTTCGACCATTCCGTCCGAGGGAGGGACGCAGCTAGGCGCCTGTTTTCGCTTCGCCAAGGAACTCGCAGCGTGGCCGACTTCGTGATCGAGTTCAAGACGTTGGCTGTGGAGAGTGGGTGGAACGAGGAGTCTCTGCAAGCAGCCTTTTACCAGGGTCTGTCGGAGCAGCTCAAGGATGAGTTGATCTCCTATCCGGAGCCTAGTGACCTGGACAGCTTGGTAGCTTTGTCTATTCTGGTGGATAATCGAGTCCGAGAGCGAAGGAGGGAGAAGCAATGGGTTCCGTCCAACCGATCAGCTTCTCAGTTCCCAGTCGGGTCGGGTGGTGGACCAGAACACGTCGATCATTCTCCTCCACAATGGATTAGTGGAGAGGTCCTCTCTCGATTCTGAACCCATGCAAGTGGGGCGGCACGGGTTAACCAAGGAGGAGCGTCAACAGAGACGTCAGACCAACTGCTGCCTCTACTGTGGTAGCTCGGGACATTACCTCTCCACCTGTTCCCGGCGGTCGTCAAACTGCCCGGCTCGCTAAAGTTGGGAGGACTTTTAGCGAGCCAGTTTCAACCTCTCAGTACCTCTGTCAGACCCCGTTTCCCGGCTACCCTTGTGAACAGGAATCAGAGCTTAGCGCTTAACGCTTTTATCGATTCAGGTGCCGATGGAAGCTTTCTTGATGCCGAGTTGGTGGAACAGCTGGGGCTTTCCAAGGAGCAATTGCCGGAAGCCATTGAAGCGACCACTCTGAACGGCAGTAGTCTGGCACGTATCACGATGAGGACTGAACCGGTTAAGATGCGGTTGTCGGGGAATCATTCTGAGATGATTTCATTCTTCATTCTGCCGTCTTCCCATGTTCCTCTGGTCCTTGGATACCCCTGGCTGAAGGAACACAATCCCACGTTCGATTGGGTGACGGGCAAGGTAACGAGTTGGAGCCTTGATTGTCATGCTAACTGTCTCAAGACTGCCTGCCCCCATTCGGTTCCCAGTCAGGTGATTGAGGCTAAACCCCCAGATTTGTCCCTGGTTCCCGAGACATATCACGATTTGGGGGAAGTTTTCAGTAAGCAGAAGGCTCTGTCACTCCCTCCCCACCGACCCTATGATTGTGCCATCAACCTGGTCCCTGGAGCTGTCTACCCCAAGGGAAGGTTATACAGTATCTCCCGACCTGAACGTGAGGCGTTGGAGACCTACATCAAGGAGTCCCTAGCTGCTGGTCTCGTTCGCCCTCGTCATCACCCCTGGGGGCAGGATTCTTCTTTGTGGGTAAGAAGGATGGCTCTCTTCGACCGTGTATTGATTATCGGGGGTTGAATGACATCACGATCAAGAACAAGTATCCCCTGCCCTTGATGAGTTCTGCCTTCGACTCCTTACAGGGTGCTACGGTGTTCACCAAGCTAGACCTACGCAATGCGTATCACCTGGTCCGGATCAGAGAGGGGGACGAGTGGTTGACGGGTTTCAATACACCGATGGGTCACTTCGAGTATCAGGTGATGCCGTTTGGACTGACCAATGCTCCAGCGGTATTCCAGAGTATGGTGAACGACGTCCTGAGAGATATGATCGGTCTCTTTGTGTTTGTTTACCTGGATGACATTCTGATCTTCTCGAAGGAACCTTCCGACCACGTCCAGCATGTCCGGCAGGTGCTGCAGCGATTGTTGGAGAATCGCCTGTTCGTGAAGGCCGAGAAGTGCGAGTTTCACGCCCACACGACATCCTTTCTCGGGTACATCATCTCCAGGGGAGAGATTAGGATGGACCAGGAGAAGGTTAGAGCGGTTCTGGAATGGGCCCAGCCCGGTACGAGATTGCAGCTCCAGAGATTTTTGGGGTTTGCGAATTTCTACCGCAGATTCATCCGGGATTACAGCCGTGTGGCCGCTCCGTTAACTGCCTTGACTTCCAGCATCAGGACCTTCAAGTGGAATCCGGAGGCGGATCGAGCGTTTCTGGATTTGAAGAGGCGATTCACCAACGCACCGATTCTCTCTCAACCGGACACGGCCCGTCAGTTCGTCGTTGAAGTGGACGCGTCTGATGTGGGAGTTGGCGCCGTCCTGTCGCAGCGATGCTCCACGGACAGTAAACTCCATCCCTGCGCCTACTACTCGTCGCCTTTCGCCTGCGGAGAGGAATTACGATGTGGGTAACCGGGAGCTTCTCGCGGTGAAACTTGCCTTGGAGGAGTGGCGCCACTGGTTGGAGGGGGCGGAGCAACCGTTTATTGTCTGGACGGACCACAAGAATCTTGCTTACGTGCAATCGGCTAAACGTCTCAACTCCCGGTCAGGCCAGGTGGGCGTTGTTTTTCGGACGATTCAGGTTTGCCCTGACGTTCCGACCTGGATCTAAGAACGGCAAGGCGGACGCCTTGTCCCGGATGTTCTCCAAGACGGAGGAGAGTGGGTCCAAGACCGAGACAATCCTCCCCCGGAACTGCGTCGCTGGGAGCAGTTATGTGGAAGATTGAGGAAGAGGTGCTGGCGGCCCTTCGGACTCAGCCCGGTCCCGGTAACGGTCCACCCGGTCGGTTGTTTGTGCCTGAGTCGGTTCGTCCTGCTGTCCTCAAATGGTCCCACGCAAGCAAGATGGCTTGTCACCCTGGCGTGGCTCGGACTATGGCGTTTCTTCGCAGACGTTTTTGGTGGCCTGCCATGGCCGAGGATACTCGGGGTTTTGTTGCTGCCTGTCCAGTGTGTGCGCAGAATAAGAGTACCAATCGGCCCAGCTCTGGACTACTTCACCCCCTTCCTATTCCCCGCGACCATGGTCGCATCTGGCCCTGGACTTCGTCACGGGGTTGCCCGCCTCTGAGGGGAACACGGTCGTTCTGACTATCGTGGACAGATTCAGCAAGTTCGCCCACTTTGTGCCAATTGCCAAGCTTCCCTCTGCCTCGAGACGTCCGAGATCCTGGTTAGGGGAGGTTTTCAGGGTCCACGGTTTGCCCAGTGATATCGTTTCCGACCGTGGCCCTCAGTTTACCTCTGCTGTCTGGAAGTCCTTCTGTTTGGCCATTGGAGCTACGGTCAGTCTCACATCTGGTTTTCACCCCCAATCCAATGGTCAGGCGGAGAGAGCCAACCAGAAGATGGAATCAACGCTACGCTGTCTGGTCTCTTCCAACCCCACCTCCTGGGTTTCTCAGTTGCCTTGGGTTGAGTATGCCCACAATACTCTTCCTACATCTGCCACTGGGATGTCTCCCTTCCAGTGCCTGTATGGCTACCAACCTCCCCTGTTTCCTTCTCAGGAGAAGGAGCTCTCAGTGCCTTCTGTTCAGGCCCATATTCGGCGTTGCCACCGGACCTGGCATCGGGCCAGAAAGGCACTCCTTAGAGTTTCGGACCGGTATCAGCTCCAGGCGAATCGTCGCCGGATTCCCGCTCCCACCTATACCATCGGAGATAGGGTTTGGTTGGCCACACGGGATCTTCCGTTACGGACTGAGTCTAGGAAGTTGTTACCGAAGTTCATTGGTCCGTTTGTGGTGGAGAAGGTGATCAATCCAGTGGCAGTTCGACTCAAACTACCGAGGACGCTCAGAGTCCATCCCACCTTTCATGTCTCCTGCCTCAAGCCTGTCTTCCTCAGTCCTCTGTTGCCTCCTCCGCCTCCTCCTCCTCCTCCTCGGATGATCGGAGGTGGTCCTGCCTACACGGTGCGTCGCATCATGGATTCCAGACGGCGGGGCCGGGGTTTCCAGTATCTCGTGGACTGGGAGGGGGTATGGCCCTGAGGAGAGGAGTTGGATTCCGCGGCGACAGGTCCTAGACGCAGACCTCATCAGTGACTTCTACCGCCTCCATCCTGGCGCTCCGGGAAGTCCGCCCGGTGGCGTTCGTCGGAGGGGGTACTGTGACGATCCCGGCTGTCTGAGTCGGGTCCTGTCTGGTGACTAGTGTTCCTGCTCGTATTCTCCAGTTTCCCGAGGGTTCGGGGAACGCTCCGGGGAGCGCTCTGGTTTTCCGCACCTGCATCCCATCAGCAATCTGCACACCTGGTCCTGATCATCACCCTTCTTAGGCTCTGGGCCAACATCCAGTTCCTGCCGGATCGTTAGCCATGAACAGTATGTTTGTCAGCGTATCAGCCTTTGAGTTCTAGCGTTAGTTTTGTTGTTTTGCACCTTGTTGATTTGCTGTGTACTCACCTCCGTTTTGTTCTGTCTGCAGTCTCTCACCCGGAACCTTCACCCAACCTCTGCCTGATGGTCGGCGGCTGCCGAGCCAGTACCGGACCAACCACTGCACCTTCAACAACCCATCCACGCCACCCGCTCTGTTCCCTGGATTATTCAGCTTCACTCGGACTCTATAAATAAACACTCACCTTTGTCTCACGTACCGTGTCCTGGTCTGCTTCTGGGTTCTGGCTTAGTTAACCGTGACACGTGCCGCCGCTGTGTAAACGCGTTGTGACAGGGGTGTGTGTGGTGCCATGAGGCCACCTCGCATAGACCAGTGGAGGATTAAACTGGGTGTTTTTGGCCCCAAATCATGCGTTGTAAGCATTATTTTTCTTAACTAGGCCATAAGTTGCCATTTCTAGATGTTGGAGGCCCAAGCATCTTTCAACCTCAGTTAGTTTAGTTACATTGTAAACCCTGCACACATTTCTTCTCTCATTTGTTGTATGTATAATAATGCTCACAAGCAAGTAATTCAATTTTGTCGAGTTAAAAAGTAACCTGCAATGTTGTGTTGATTGTGCTAATGCAGAGTGAAACTGTGTACACGTGAATTAGTGATTTATCTGTTATCTATTTCTCTCTCACACCCGTCGTCGCTTGAACTTTAGGAACTTCAAAACAAAGTGCAAATACACTAATTTGGCAGGCTGGCAAGCCCGATAGCTGGAACTTTTAAACCCCGGCATGACCACTCACGCACGCACACACACACACCAACACTAACACAGTGAGAGCCTTCTGGCACAGAATTGGGGGTTGTTGTTTACACTGCACTTACAGTGTGTCTGGGGCCCCACCATAGCCCCTTACATCACCCCATCCGGGGTGAGAGTGTGAGGGCCGAGAGAGGCGCTAGGGGGGTGACGGTGAGGTAATTCATTAGTTCCCTGTCCCACTCAAATGAGATGCAGACATATTCTCTTTCGGCCTCCCGAGTTCCTCTTTACTGTTTTTCGGAACAGCCCTTTTCCCTTTCCACTCTGATTTCACGGCTCGGGACCCAAAGCTATTTCCTAGCCTGTTGTTTGCCTCATTTCCATTTTGAAGGAGAACCAAGCGAGACTTCCCACCCTGTTTACTCAGTGCTCTTTTTCTGGCAAGTTCAGTTTGAAGTCTATTTTTAAGCAAGGGCTTCTGTTTTGCAAGTCAGTTCCAAGTCCACATATCACAAGCCCCGATTTATTACCAGTGATTGTCTTGCTGTGCTCAGTCCTTTTTTGCCTGGTTTGGCAGGAGACCGGAAGAGAGATGTGCTTGAGAGAGCAATACTTGGATCTATGAATATTTCATTCCCTCCCTGTCCTATATTTCCATGTCCTGGGCCATGCCAGTGCCCATGATAATACCCGGGATTTGATGTTTGGGTGCATATGAGTGACCCACTGTGTTTGTATCTGATCTAATTGGTTGATGTCCTGGGACCAGGATCTACAGTTGAAGTCGGAAGTTTACATACACTTAGGTTGGAGTCATTAAAACTCATCCACTTCACAAATTTCTTGTTAACAAACTATAGTTTTGGCAAGTCGGTTAGGACATCTACTTTGTGCATGACACAAGTAATTTTTCCAACAATTGTTTACAGACAGATTATTTCACTTATAATTCACTGTATCACAATTCCAGTGGGTCAGAAGTTTACATACACTAAGTTGACTGTGCCTTTAAACAGCTTGGAAAATTCCAGAAAATGATGTCATGGCTTTAGAAGCTTCTGATAGGCTAATTGACATCATTTGAGTCAATTGGAGGTGTGCCTGTGGATGTATGGATGTACACTGCTCAAAAAAATAAAGGGAACACTAAAATAACACATCCTAGATCTGAATGAATGAAATAATCTTATTAAATACTTTTTTCTTTACATAGTTGAATGTGCTGACAACAAAATCACACAAAAATTATCAATGGAAATCAAATTTATCAACCCATGGAGGTCTGGATTTGGAGTCACCCTCAAAATTTAAAGTGGAAAACCACACTACAGGCTGATCCAACTTTGATGTAATGTCCTTAAAACAAGTCAAAATGAGGCTCAGTAGTGTGTGTGGCCTCCACGTGCCTGTATGACCTCCCTACAACGCCTGGGCATGCTCCTGATGAGGTGGCGGATGGTCTCCTGAGGGATCTCCTCCCAGACCTGGACTAAAGCATCTGCCAACTCCTGGACAGTCTGTGGTGCAACGTGGCGTTGGTGGATGGACCGAGACATGATGTCCCAGATGTGCTCAATTGGATTCAGGTCTGGGGAACGGGCAGGCCAGTCCATAGCATCAATGCCTTCCTCTTGCAGGAACTGCTGACACACTCCAGCCACATGAGGTCTAGCATTGTCTTGCATTAGGAGGAAACCAGGGCCAACCGCACCAGCATATGGTCTCACAAGGGGTCTGAGGATCTCATCTCGGTACCTAATGGCAGTCAGGCTACCTCTGGCGAGCACATGGAGGGCTGTGCGGCCCCCCAAAGAATGCCACCCCACACCATGACTGACCCACCGCCAAAGCGGTCATGCTGGAGGATGTTGCAGGCAGCAGAACGTTCTCCACGGCGTCTCCAGACTCTGTCACGTCTGTCACATGTGCTCAGTGGGAACCTGCTTTCATCTGTGAAGAGCACAGGGCGCCAGTGGCAAATTTGCCAATCTTGGTGTTCTCTGGCAAATGCCAAACGTCCTGCACGGTGTTGGGCTGTAAGCACAACCCCCACCTGTGGACGTCGGGCCCTCATACCACCCTCATGGAGTCTGTTTCTGACCGTTTGAGCAGACACATGCACATTTGTGACCTGCTGGAGGTCATTTTGCAGGGCTCTGGCAGTGCTCTTCCTGCTCCTCCTTGCACAAAGGCGGAGGTAGCAGTCCTGCTGCTGGGTTTTTGCCCTCCTATGGCCTCCTCCACGTCTCCTGATGTACTGGCCTGTCTCCTGGTAGCGCCTCCATGCTCTGGACACTACGCTGACAGACACAGCAAACCTTCTTGCCACAGCTCGCATTGATGTGCCATCCTGGATGAGCTGCACTAACTGAGCCACTTGTGTGGGTTGTAGACTCTGTCTCATGCTACCACTAGAGTGAAAGCACCGCCAGCATTCAAAAGTGACCAAAACATCAGCCAGGAAGCATAGGAACTGAGAAGTGGTCTGTGGTCACCACCTGCAAAACCAGTCCTTTTATTGGGGGTGTCTTGCTAATTGCCTATAATTTCCACCTGTTGTCTATTCCATTTGCACAACAGCATGTGAAATGTATTGTCAATCAGTGTTGCTTCCTAAGTGGACAGTTTGATTTCATAGAAGTGTGATTGACTTGAAGTTACATTGTGTTGTTTAAGTGTTCCCTTTATTTTTTTGAGCAGTGTATTTCAAGGCCTACCTTCAACTCTGTGCCTCTTTGCTTGACATCATGGGAAAATCAAAAGAAATCAGCCAAGACCTCAGATAAAAAATGGTAGACCTCCACAAGTCTGGTTCATCCTTTGGAGCAATTTCCAAACGCCTGAAGGTACCACGTTCATCTGTACAAACAATAGTACGCAAGTATAAACACCATGGGACCACGCAGCTGTCATACCGCTCAGGAAGGAGACGCGTTCTGTCTCCTAGAGATGAACGTACTTTGGTGCGAAAAGTGCAAATCAATCCCAGAACAACAGCAAAGGACCCTGTGAAGATGCTGGAGGAAAAAGGTACAAAAGTATCTATATCCACAGTAAAACAAGTCCTATATCGACATAACCTGAAAGGCCGCTCAGCAAGGAAGAAGCCACTGCTCCAAAACCGCCATAAAAAAGCCAGATTACGGTTTGCAACTGCACATGGGGACAAAGATCGTACTTTTTGGAGAAATGTCCTCTGGTCTGATGAAACAAAAATAGAGCTGATGACCATCGTTATGTTTGGAGGAAAAAGGGGAAAGCTTGCAAGCCGAAGAACACCATCCCAACCGTGAAGCACGGGTGTGGCAGCATCATGCTGTGGGGGTGCTTTGCTGCAGGAGGGACTGGTGCACATCACAAAATGGATGGCATCATGAGGAAGGAAAATGTATGTGGATATATTGAAGCAACATCTCAAGACATCAGTCAGGAAGTTAAAGCTTGGTCGCAAATGGGTCTTCCAAATGGACAATGACCCCAAGCATACTTCCAAAGTTGTGGCAAAATGGCTTAAAGACAACAAAGTCAAGGTATTGGAGTGGCCATCACAAAGCCCTGACCTCAATCCTATTGAAAATGTGTGGGTAGAACTGAAAAAGTGTGTGTGAGCAAGGAGGCCTACAAACCTGACTCGGTTACACCAGCTCTGTCAGGAAGAATGGGCCAAGATTCACCCAAGCTTTGGAAGGCTACCCGAAATGTTTGACCCAAGTTAAACAATTTAAAGGCAATGCTACCAAATACTAATTGAGCGTATGTAAACTTCTGACCCACTGGGAATGTGATGAAATAAATAAAAGCTGAAATAAATCATTATTAAATCTATTATTCTGACATTTCACATTCTTAAAATAAAGTGGTGATCCTAATTGACCTAAGACAGGGAGTCTTTACTAGGATTAAATGTCAGGAATTGTGAAAAACTGAGTTTAAATGTATTTGGCTAAGGTGTATGTAAACTTCCGACTTCAACTGTACATGGGTTTTACCCATGTGCTTTGCTGTGGATAGTGGGAATCCAAACCTGGTGCGATATCTGTTTTCTTGCTAAATCCTATGGTCATTGATTGGCGTGACAATGACCATAGGAGTTGGCAAGGCACTAAAGACAGCACAAACAGATCTGGGACCAGGCTAGGGGAATTCTTAGTTTCACATTCCCATTGCCTCGTGATGGTTTGCTTCCAAAGACAAAATCTCTTCTCAGCTGTAATTGAGTAATGTTTGTGGGAGGAATTTTTGTCATACTTTGGAGTTTGAGTCATATGTTTGCGTTGTGGATGAGACAACCTCATCGCTCTTTGTTCCTCAATGCCTGCATAATGACGCCGCCTCACAATCACACAATCACATGATCTGGAGGGTGAAGAACAGGTAGCCAACAGACAGGGATGTGGCACACACACCCAAACATACATGTTTTTTTTGTGTTTGTTGATTGTCAGGGTACCCAAAAATTTTTATAAGAAAAATATATTTTCATTTTTGTCAGGCCTTGGGGCTTTTTGTGTAATTTTTAATCAAAGGTATCACATAAGTCATTTTTATGTGAAGTACTTTGATTAGAATGAACCTGTTTATCCACTTGTCCTTCAGACAAGGAGGTGACAGAAAATGTTGTGTTGTGTGATGCAAAAAAACACTTTACAAAATAAAATGCATTATTATTCCCATACCATTATTACAGAGAATCAGACAAATCATGCTACTCGCTGCCTATTGGCTACTTAGCTTATTCAAGCCTGTCTCAAAATACTACACTGACCCTTTAAGACAAAAAAAAGCTCTTTACCTGACTAACTTTTCAAATATGTCTAGAAATGTACATGTTTTGTGCTCTTGTGGGAAGCAATCACTTCCCTATTGCTGACTACAAATGATCTATAACTGAGCTAATAACTCACTACCTAGCAAAGGATATGAACACAATGTGCACACGTGGCAACATGCAGCTTTCACTTAGATCTCAAAACAAGCTCATCTACTCACAACCGCTCATGCTGTAAACACAGTCCAGTTCAAAGTAAATGGCACAGATCCATATATGGCAATGGTCTATTGGCATATATGCCTACTGCAGCTCTGATTGTTTATGCTGCACCGGTCTGTGTAGAGTACAGGCTGAGTAGTGCGTGTCAATGCAATTGAATCCTACTCCGATGCATTCTGCCTACACCAAAATCTCTTGCATAGTTCGTTTTGTTTCGGTATGCTGCATTGAAAATGGCTAATATTGCATTGATTTGATCACAATTGCCACAGTAAACGGAAACGTTGATAGTGTTAACAGGATCAACTCTAGAACAGTGGTCACCAACCTTTTCTGTGGCAAGATCACTTTCTGAGTCAAAATGCAAGATGAGATCTATAGAAAATCTTTTTTTTTTTTTACATGACTTACAAAGGTAAGCCTATGCAACATTAACCAATTAAAAACAGTACTGTAGCAATGAGGTTTGTGCAGTAAGCTATAGGCCCAATAAATTATCACCGCATATTGGCTTTGCTTGAATTGCCCTGCCAATGCATTGTTGTTCGGGACATTTAAAAAAATATATATTTTAAAGTTTGAGGTAGGCTATATGATCACACCGGTAATAGATCCGTTGTTGTATTACTTGTGAGGCACAGCTGAGTGAGCATACATTTAAATAATTTGCTTTTTATTTTACTGGGCTGATGGTGACTGCATCTGATGGTCAGTCTCAGCGGAGGGAGAGAGCAGCAGACTGAGGGTCCTGCCTCTCAACATCCCTCCGCTCATCCCTTTCCTCCACTGACACTGACCGAAAAGGGACACCGCACCGTCTTCTAGCTCATGGCGAAACTGGAGTCACACCACATTATTTCGTTGTTGTTACTCCCATGAACAGAGAAAGTGTTGCTACCATGCTGTGTGGTTGTCTTAGGTCTCTCTTTATGTAGTGTTGTGGTGTCTCTCTTGTCGTGATGTGTGTTTTGTCCTATATTTTATTTATTTTTAATCCGGATGAGGCCTTATGCCTTTTGGTAGGCCTTCATTGTAAATAAGAATTTGTTCTTAAGTGACTTGCCTAGTTAAATAAATAAAAAAGTGGAATTTTCCTCGATATTAAAAAAGACCCAAGCCATTAATAATAACAATGTAAGCCTATAGATACACTTTCCTACTCATTCATTACTGCTACAGTGCTTGTTGTAGCGCTGAGTGGAAATAGGAAGAATGCGCATTTTATGGCTTATAAAAGTGTTGCATACAAAGTGTTGACAGTGCTTAGAAAGAACTTAAACATGAACTCACTCATAAAAACAGCAGCTCTTTGCTGTATTCGTTGACAGTCTCTCTCTAGTCATGGTTTGAAACATTTTGAAATCTCATAGGATACATTTTGCTGTAGCTTTATTTTGTGCCTGCTACGTTACTGCAGACACGGTAATCTGAGCCATCCGATTGGCCAGCGTTAGGCCTATAGTGCACTTGATTTGCTCTCCGGGCCCGCCGGGAAGGCAGAGTTTGTACCTTCAGACACATGAAATGGTTCAAAATGGCAACAGTTCGCCTACCTGGCACACAGGGTAGCTGAATCAGGTGCACCTACCGCTAACAGGCCAAGATTAATAAAAAAAATAGGAACACAAGGCTTCATCGTTGCGTCTTTACAGAAATATTGGACGATCCACTAGGAATGCCTTGGGAGGTCACGATTGACTGGTTGGTGACCACTGCTCTAGAAAGTTGAATGAAGTTCAATCTCATGCTTCTCTCTCTGTGGGCTGATATGTCTTCTGCACCTGCGCGCGCAGCTTAGAGGGAACATTTTTACAGAGGGTGGTGCGTACGGCCCAGTATTTCACTGGGGCCGAGCTCCCTGCCATCCAAGACCTCTATACAAGGCGGTGTCAGAGGAAGGCCCTAAAAATGGTTGAAGACTCCAGCCACCCATGTCATAGACTGTTCTCTCCGCTTGCTGTGCAGTAGCAGTACTGATGCATCAAGTCTGGAACCAACATGACCCTCTTACAGCTTCTACCCCCAAGCCATACGACTGCTAAATAGTTAGTCCAGGTAGCTAGCTATTGGTGAACTATTTATCTATCTGCATTGACCCTTTTTGCGCTAACTCTTTTCACTCATCACATATGCTGCTGCTAGTGTTTATTATCTATCCTGTTGCCTAGTGACTTTAGTTTATCCCTACCTATATGTACATATCTACCTCAATTACCTCGTACCCCTGCACATCAACTCGGTACTGGTACCCCGTGTATATAACCAAGTTATCGTTACTCGTGTATTTATTCCTTGTGTTATTATTTTTATATTCTTTCTATTTTTTTCTCTCTGCATTGTTGTAACAGCATTTCACTGTTTTTCTTCACCTGTTGTTTCCGAAGCATTTGATTTGATATGACATTCAGTAATATAGCATTAGTACTCCCTTGCCCTGAGCATGCACATTTGGTCACTGGTCTCTCCCTGGAGAGCTTTTGTGGTTCCTGGCAGTAATAGGCTTGGCTTAGATGGCATACCATAAATAAGTGAGGTGATCGGAAATGGCCATTTTAACATAGAGCTCTACATATCTTATTTTGGAACCACAACACTCCTCAGTCCTCCTCTGTCTCCGACAGGAAGACACAGTGAGACATATTAGAGCTGCTCTGCGGCCTGTTGATTCTTAACCTGTCATTTAAGATAAGATGTAAGATTTAATTCAATGAGTGTGGTTGTTTGTGTGTAATACGATTGTGCCTATGTGATCTTTGCAGCGTTTGTATTGGGTTTTGAGTGTTACAGTAGCTTTCCTGTCTTCTGTGTCTTGCAGGGATATACACACAAGATCACAGACACTGTTTGACACACGCAGGGCATGAGGACACAGAGTGCCTAGATAGCTAGGTCATGGAGTAAGTGGCAGACACACAGACAGACAGTGTGAACTGGACACCCCAGTGTACATGACCAGCATGCCTCAGATTCCTGAAACTTGTCTGTCCCACTTTCTAGGCCCTGGCCTGGCCTGCTCAACCCTCTGCTTTTCACTGTTTGTCTCTATCTACCCATAGCAGACCTAGGCTCAAATACTATTCGAAAGCATTTAAAATACTTTAGCTGTGTTTGATTGAGCTTGCCTGGCATAATGGTACCATTAGAAAAGTCGCAAAAGTGCAAACGCTGCCCATCTTGCACTCCAGGCAGGCAGAAGTAAATTCTCAAAGTATTTGAAAGATTTCAAGTAGCATTTGAACCCAGGTTTGATAGAAAGTAGAGACCACTCACCATGGAAATCTGCAGTGTCATAGTGTTCATTGGATAGACTGATTCTAGTGGCACTTCTCTGGGTCTGTGCAAGGAGGCTGTTAGTGGTAGGACCACTCCAAGAAGCATAAAAATGTATTAAGTTGGTGTGCGTGCGTACGCGTGTGTAAAATGCTGTTATCAAGCATTGAAGTGCACTGTAAATGCATTGCCTTGGGATTTTCTGTGTTGAGTAGAGAGGTGGCTGTGGAAAAGTATCTGAGTGGTGTCTATGGATTGATTTATGCATTATGAATAATGTAAATGGTGACCGCCTCGTAAGGAAGAAAGGTGCTGTAATGGTTTTTGACTGTAGGTGCTCCCAGGGTAGAAAGATTTAGGGGAGACAGTATAGTAGTGTGAAGGTAATGGAAAGGGAGTGCCTCAAGGTACTGTATTTGGTCTCTTCAAAATGTAGCGAGACCAAACAAAGATCGTGCTTACTGCTCACTCAACAAAGTTTCAGTTTATTCTGTGCGTAATAATGTGACTAAATGATTGTGAACCAGTTATTTGTAAGACAATTCACACTTGAATACACACACAGCTGGACAGCAGTGTCTACCTCATAACATGCTTATTGCATTAACTTTTTAGAAGTTGTTTTAGACGTTTTACCCTCAGATGTCTTGGGTCACTGTCCTACGTCAGAAGGCAGTATTTGAATGGTTACTCGACAGTCAATCGAGTAATGGTTATGTCAGAATTCATTGAGGACACCTGTGCAAGTATTGGATTTGCATTTTGAAAAGCACAGTGTGTTAAATTGCAGGTAGCGTGCTAACATTTAGTTGCTGTGCTGTGCCCCAATTCTGTTTGCTGTCAGGGTAACTGGCATGGGGTGACCAGGCTTGTTGCTCAGTGGCCGTATTCATAAAGCATCTCAGAGTAGCAGTGTTGATCTAGGATCAGGCCCTGTTTGTCCATGTAATCTTATTCATTATGATATTAAAGTCCAAACTGATCCTACTCTGAGAGTACGGGCACAGATGACTAAATGTCAATACCATAGAATATTATTCAGTGAGACCAATAGTGTCTTCTCTCTTGGTCCTTCTATCAGCCATCCCTTCTCTGTTGTCCGAAAGTTCAGGGCTGCAGGCAGCCAGAATATCACTTCCATCATGACCCTAATTTCTCTCCACTGCACCGAAACACCATGGAATATTAATCAGCCAAACCTCCCCTGGCCTGCAGCTCAACACAAAACAACACCTCTTCTCTTCTCATTTCCACCAACTCTTACGCTTAGTAGTTTAAGGTTTCATTTGTATTCAGCCTACACACTGCGCCTCCAGACCGGAATTCTTGCACATTTATATCATAGACACTACATTGTGTATATATCATACAGATTATCAGAGCGGTCGCACTCAGCGCTGCTACCCATTGTGTTCTTTATGACAATAGTCCTCAGGTGCTCATGAGTATGTGCCCAAACAGTTTGAGCTTCTACTTCTAAAAATCCACCTTTCCAGAAATAAGTCTCTCACTGTTGCCGCTTGCTTACAGACCCCCCTCAGCCCCCAGCTGTGCCCTGGATACCATATGTGAATTGATTGCCCCCCATTTATCCTCAGAGTTCGTACTGCTTGGTGACCTAAATTGGGATATGCTTAACACCCCGGCCATCCTACAATCCAAACTAGATGCCCTCAATCTCACACAAATTATCAACGAACCTACCAGGTACAACCCTAAATCCGTAAACATGGGTACCCTCATAGATATCATCCTGACTAACTTACCCTCTAAATACACCTCCGCTGTCTTCAACCAGGATCTCAGCGATCACTGCCTTATTGCCTGCGTCCGTAATGGGTCCGCGGTCAAACGACCACACCTCATCACTGTCAAACGCGCCCTAAAACATTTTAGCGAGCAGGCCTTCCTAATTGACCTGGCCCAGGTATCCTGGATGGATATAGATCTTATTCCGTCAGTAGAGGATGCCTGGTTGTTCTTTAAAAGTAATTTCCTCTCAATCTTAAATAAACATGCCCCATTCAAAAAATACAGAACTAAGAACAGATATAGCCCCTGGTTCTCCTCAGACTTGACTGCCCTTGACCATCACAAAAACATCCTGTGGCGTACTGCATTAGCATCAAATAGCCCCCGCGATATGCAACTTTTCAGGGAAGTCAGGAACCAATATACACAAGCAGTCAGGAAAGCAAAGGCTAGCTTTTTCAAACAGAAATGTGCATCCTGTAGCACTAACTCCAAAACGTTTTGGGACACTGTAAAGTCCATGGAGAATAAGAGCACCTCCTCCCAGCTGCCCACTGCACTGAGGCTAGGAAACACTATCACCACCGATAAATCTACAATAATCGAGAATTTCAACAAGCATTTTGCTACGGCTGGCCATGCTTTCCACCTGGATACCACTACCCCGGCCACCAGCTCTGCACCCGCCGCTTCGAATCCCACCGTACCTTCTCCGCTATGCAATCCGGTTTCCGAGCTGGTCATGGGTGCACCTCAGCCACGCTCAAGAGCCTAAATGATATTATAACCGCAATCGATAATAGACAGTACTGTGCAGCCGTCTTCATCGACCTGGCCAAGGCTTTCGACTCTGTCAACCACCGCATTTTTATTGGCAGACTAAATAGCCTTGGTTTCTCAAATGACTGCCTCGCCTGGTTCACCAACTACTTCTCAGATAGAGTTCAATGTGTCAAATCGGAGGGCCTGTTGACTGGACCTATGGCAGTCTCTATGGGGGTGCCACAGGGTTCAATTCTTGGGCCGACTCTTTTCTCTGTGTATATCAATGATGTCGCTCTTGCTGCTGGTGACTCTCAGATCCACCTCTACGCAGACGACACCATTTTGTATACATCTGGCCCTTCATTGGACACTGTTAACAAACCTCCAAACGAGCTTCAATGCCATACAACACTCCTTCAGTAGCCTCCAACTGCTCTTAAACACTAGTAAAACTAAATGCATGCTCTTCAATCGAACGCTGCTGGCACCCGCCCACCCGACTAGAATCACTACTCTCGACGGGTCTGACCTAGAGTATGTGGACAACTACAAATACCTAGGTGTCTGGTTAGACTGTAAACTCTCCTTCCAGACTCACATTAAGAATCTCCAATCCAAAGTTAAATCTAGAATCGGCTTCCTATTTCGCAACAAAGCCTCCTTCACTCATGTTGCCAAACATGCCCTCGTAAAACTGACTATCCTACCGATCCTTGACTTCGGCGATGTCATTTACAAAATAGCCTCCAACACCCTACTCAGCAAATTGGATGTAGTCTATCACAGTGCCATCCGTTTTGTCACCAAAGCCCCATATACTACCCACCACTGTGACCTGTACGCTCTTGTTGGCTGGTCCTCACTACATATTCGTCGCCAAACCCACTGGCTCCAGGCCATCTATAAATCACTGCTTGGCAAATCCCCACCTTATCTTAGCTCATTGGTCACCATAGCAACACCCACCCGTAGTATGCGCTCCAGCAGGTATATCTCACTGGCCATCCCCAAAGCCAACACCTCCTTTG
The DNA here is from genome assembly GCF_020615455.1 of Coregonus clupeaformis. Taxonomy (NCBI): domain Eukaryota; kingdom Metazoa; phylum Chordata; class Actinopteri; order Salmoniformes; family Salmonidae; genus Coregonus; species Coregonus clupeaformis. Next base: position 66,262,476 of record NC_059208.1, on the reverse strand, counting down.
GCCGCCATTCCTTCCAGTTCTCTGCTGCCAATGACTGGAACGAATTGCAAAAATCTCTGAAGCTGGAGACTCCCTCACTAACTTTAAACATCAGTTGTCAGAGCACCTTACTGATCACTGCACCTGTACACAGCACATCTGAAATTAGCCCACCCAACTACCTCATCCCCATATTGTTATTTATTTTGCTCATTTGCACCCCAGTATCTCTATTTGCACATCATCTCTTGCACATCTATCATTCCATTGTTAATACTAATTATTTTGCACTATAGCCTATTTATTGCCTTACCTCCATAACTTGCTACATTTGCACACACTGTATATATATTTTCTGTTGTATTTTTGACTTTATGTTTTGTTTTACCCCATATGTAACTCTGTTGTTGTTTTTATCGCACTGCTTTGCTTTATCTTGGCCAGTTGTAAATGAGAACTTGTTCTCAACTGGCTTACCTGGTTAAATAAAGGTGAAATAAATAAAATATGCTATGATATGCTCCCTCATGGGTATATGAGAGCAACACTACCTGTCTGTCAAGACTGCACTGGCTGTGACCTTTGGATTCTACCTCGCCATATCTAGCCCAGGGAATGTAACACGTACGTGTGCGACTGTATTTCAAGTAGGGTAATAGTAATAAAAAGGGAAAGAAAGGTTCAATGTATTTTTTTCATCTACCAGTGTTGTGGTTGTGTGATGTGTGGGCTGGGGTTCACAACAAAAGTTTTTAATTA